>NC_045541.1:74286358-74521358 GCF_009769535.1 Thamnophis elegans | reverse complement strand
ACAGTGACAGCTAAATGAGACTTCTGGTTCAAAGGTGTTATTTCTTAGAAGGAATGTTGCTGGACGTTGCCAGATGACTCATGGAAGAAAAGATCCACTGCACACATACAGGTTAGTTGAAGACAGACAGGCCACAGGACTGGATGACCTAACTTCTGACTAGGCTTCTTGTGTGGTAAATTTTTATGGACCATAAAGAAACCTAGGACAATGGAGATAGGGCCCAGAGCTAAATGGGCAAATACTTAGCATGGATGTATTTGGAAAATCCATTCTTCTTTGAAATCACCTAGTGCAAAAATAATATATTTATATCCTACCTGTCATTACTTTTGCAAATAATTCAGGGCAGAAAACATATCTGACACACCTTCCTGCTCCTATTTTCCCCAAAACAGCAAACCTGTGAGGTGGGTTCGGCTGAAAGAGAATGACTGGCCCAAAGTCACCCAGCTGGCTTTCGTGGCTAAGGCAGAACCTGAACTCATGGTCTCCCACAGGGGTAAAATCTACTTACCTTCACTATCGGTTCGCAAATGTGAGTGCGTGCCCACCTCCACGCATGCGCAGGACCTTCCGTGCATGCATAGAGCATAAAAAATGGACATGATGATGTCCAGATGGGTGGGTGGAGACTGCTACCAAGCGCTCCTGCAAAGGGAAGTAGAACAGTGAGGAGGGGGGGGAATCCGCTGCACAATGCGATTTAGATTAGCTAGAGAACAGGAAATTCTGCTTTCTAGCTAATATAAATCGTGCATCACATCTGATTATCGGAAATACCAGCTCACCCGAACTGGTAGCATGTTTTTACTACCAGTTCTGGTGAACCGGTAGCATTTCACCCCTCGCCTCCCCCTTTTTACTCTGGTGCCTTAACCATTAAACAAAACTGGCTTAAATCATGTCTGCCTTTCTAAAATGCTTTATTGATCTTGCAAGATTCCCCGCACAAACATCACATACCATATTTTTCTGAGTATAAGATACACCTTTTTCCCTCAAAAAAGAGGGTGAAAATCTGGGTGCATCTTATACCCTGAATACAGCATTTTTTGCCTCCTGAAACCCCAACCCCATCACCAAAATGGCTGTGCATAGCCTTTAGGAGGCTTCCAGAGTGCTCCTGGGGCTTGGGAGGGCAGAAATGAGCAAAATATGGGCTGTTTTTTGTTTGTTTTTACCCCCCCGGCCCCTAGAAGCACTCTATAAGCCTCCTAAAGGCTATGCATGCCCTTTTTTGGACAAAAAACGGGCCCATTTTCATGAAAAACGGCCGATTTTTGGGAGGTCTGCATAGTGCAAAATCTTTTTTTTTTTTAATTTGCTACTTCAAAATCTTGATGCGTCTTATACTTCGGTGCGTCTTATACTCTGAAAAATATGGTAGTTTCAAACCTGGACTCTTCAACTGAGTTTGCATCGCTTTCAGATGGTGGAATACCAACTTCTTGTTGACAGCTCGTATCTTGCAACAAATTTTAAAGCTGAAATGTTTATTGTTTAGATGTGCTTGGACAATAATCTCCAGAATGTGTAGTACAATTGGAGAAAATCTCAAATGTGTTAGAATAGCTACAGCCAAAGGTCCCACTTCAAACCTCTGAGCAATTTAGTTTTTCTCTAGGGCCAAACCAAAATATACTATGTACATATATATGCAAGAATATGTATGACACTAGAAGTCACCAGGGTAAAGATCTAATTTAGTAGCCCTGTTTTGACGCTGCCTAGCAACCTGGAGTAGACAGGGAACATTGTATTTAGACTTGAATATTTTAAAAACTTATATTCTTGTTCTCAGGTCACTTTTGCAGATCAGTTCCAAAGATGTGGAAAACCACCAGGCTGCTTTGAATTTGCTTTTTTGTTAAATTGTTGCTCTCTTAACATTTCTACAGCTTACTTTGTTTCTAAAAATTCTTGACTTACATTATTTATAGTTAACTTGCTTCTAAGTAAAATTTGTCAAACTTTTACTTTACAAGATTTAATCTGCTTACTCACAAGCTATTAACAAAATATATTCATCTTGTCGTGAGATGGGTAGCCAATAAATTTAGTAAAAAATAAAAAAAATAAAAAATATACATTTTGATTTAAACGATGTAAATATATATATACCAAAATTAGGACTTGTGAGAATACAAGAATGATCCTACAATATATAAAGTATCAGTAAAAATGTAGGGAATGAATAAAAACTCTTGCATTTTAAGTAGCAAGCCTTTGGGCATCAATGTCTCAGCTTTGTCTCTCTGGAGAGTTTGTGGAACAGCCAAAGAGAACCTGTTTCCAGGTTACGTCTGTTGCTCCCCTTGGGAGATGTCCAGAGACCTGCCTCATCAATTTGGCATTCTCTCCTTTGCTGATTTTTTTCTTCTGTGCTTCTCCTTGGGGATCTTCTGCTTTCAGAGAGATGTGGAAGAACTGCGGAGCAGGCAAGGTGCAGTTATATCACTGATAACTCAGTAGGCCAGATTTATTAACATTTTATTCTTCACATCTATGGTATACAGCGTGCGGGGTGTATGGGGTGTTTGAGGCAGGGTAGCAGCTCTGGTGTGGGGGCATGTCATGTCCTTTTAGGGCAGCTCATTTTAGGGCAGCTTTTGGGGTAGCTTGTCCACCTCTGGTTCCCTCACCTGTCACTCAGCTCTCACCTGTTGCTCCTAGTAGCTGTAGCACTTGCAGCAGCCACACCCTATGCAACAGCTTCGACAGGCTGGCCAAACCAGGTTAAGAGTAGTTGAGGGTCATTGACCTTCGGTGAGACAGATTCCAGTGGATTGAGCTGATGAAACCTACTAGAATTGGACAATGGTCATGAAGGCGGTCTCTGCAAGCGATGTGGTATGCAAAGAGCTTGGCAAGACACGATAGACGCCCTGGTCAACCACTGCACCCAGACCATCTCCAACTGTCTTGACTCTTGTCCTGTTAATGGAGCAAGATGGAATCTGGGAAGAGAGAGTGTGGCTGACTCTGTGCACCTCTCCCTCACTTTAATCCAGTTCACGTGAAAGTCTTGACATCCCCTCAATTAGATGTCAAGGTCGTCTTCAAACAGGATGGATGAACATCATCCAGCATGCAATAAGAAAAATCTGTGATTCCATTCCTTAGGTTGAGATGGCCTTTCACATGAAACAGGTAATTCCCTGGATTAAGAATGAGTTTTGCTCCTTAATTCTGTCTTTAACCTACACTGTTTAAGTTGGAAGAGGTTAGTGTACCTTTATATCCATATATCAGGGATGAACAACAAAATTGTTTCTAAACTTTTTGTAAAGTTTAAATATAATTTTACGTTTTATACATTAAAATCAAGTTATAGGGGACATAGACTTTCAGCAAGGAGAACCCAATTTAGGGAGAACCCACTGGAATCTAATCTTTCACCATCCCGAAGGCAAAGTGTTCCCACTCAGAATGGCAGATGGCATTCTCCTTCCTTGAGCCTGTGAACCACTGAAACCATGCAATGCTTTCATGAATCAACTGTTGAATGCAAGTTGCATACTCTATTAAAATGCAAATGCTACTTTGTGACATTCATGGAAGCATTGCGTGGCTTCAGTGGACTGTCGGCTCCAGGAAGAAGAATGTTGACCGTCATTTTGAGTTGGATCACCTTGCCAGTCAGCCATCCCCCATGTTAAGCACTTAACAGTCAGCCATCCCCAATTTTGTAACAGGAAGCCATGTTTGTATCTAGAGGTTGTCTTTAAGTTGGATGTTCTTAACCCCAGGGCTGTCCGTAGACCACATTATGCTTGAAACTAACCACTGCAGTTTCTTAACTATGAATCATGACTTAATATTTTGTGTGAAGCAAGTTGTATGCTTCATAATTCAGAGTTTTTAAAAAAAAAATCTGTGGCATCATATGATGGGTGAACTTAGTATATCAGTGTTTCTCATTTCTCAATATTGGCAACTTTTAAGAGGCTGGCTGGGGAATTCTGGAAGTTGAAGTCCACACATTTTAAAGTTCCCAAGATTGAGAAACACTGTAGTTTATGGAAGCCAATTCCTATGATATAGGCATAAGTAATTTTGGCCCTCAAAGGTCTTGTTGGACTGCAGTTGGCCTTAGTGGTTATGGTTCCTGTGAATTATTACCAGCAACTCTAGAGTAGGTCACACAGTGTCCATTGCTGCTGTACAGAGTAGTCCCCAAGTTGTCCCCTTTCTTAAATGAGATAACTACTTGCCTCTTTTAGCATGATCCCCATTACTTAAAATAAATGGCAAGAAACTGCCAACAAACCAGAGTTTGTTGTATAGGCTCTGGGTTGTTGATTTTGTTTTTCCAAATGGACAATATTGCTTACAACCACAAAAAAGGCACAAATAGTACCACAGAAGAGGCTAGTGGAAGAATACAGTTGGCTTCTTACAACCTAGTCAGAGCCACAGGATATAGATTAGAACTTAAAGGTATTTGGCTTCAGAATTTCCGGTGCTCGAGAGATCATAATATAAGCAGAAGATTAGAATATTAATAGGTTTAGTTATCTTGCCAGCAAATGCTGATTGACATTTTTCAATACTGCAATTTTGCCCAAGTCAGGTTTTTTTTTTTTTTTTTTTACTACTGTAATTATAATCAAGAATGGAACAAATAATCCTTTGACATTTGGAAGAAGATGGAAAGTTGAACTGGCTTTTAGTTTAAAATGCAGACCACAAAGGACTGTGAAAGAAAGACAAAGAACAATGATGACATTTCAGTTTCTTTTCAGAAGACTGTCACCCGGCCAACTGATACTTTGTGTTTGCACATGAGTGAACAGGTATGTTGCCACAGAGTGATGGGGTTTACATATTAGACAATGAGAATTACATACATTTTATAAATAAATACAAAATAAAGTAAGCCATGGTTTTTTTAAAAAAATAATCTGCAACAATCGGCTGGGTTTTTATATAAATCATAAACCATGGTTAATACATAATTATGATTGACTTCTAAGCCAGAAAAAAAATTGAACTACATTGTAAATTAGCAGTACCATGAAGCACGTCAGTGTGTCCATCAATGGTGGGATTTAAAATTTTTTACTGCTGGTTCTGTGGCTTTGTGGGCGTGGCTTTGTGGACGTGGCAGGGGAAGGATAATGCAAAATCCCCATTCCCTCCCCACTCCTGTGGGACGTTTACTGCAACATTTCCATTCCCTCCGCACCCCACTAACCTGCTTTCCAGCTCCGTTCTCGTGTTCAGGGAAACGAAAGATCAGCTGGGAGGCTGGGAAGCAGCGGGGGCAGGGCCAGCCTATTTGCTGTTCCTCTGTACTACTCAAAATTTGCACTACCGGTTCTCCAGAACCTGTCAGAACCTCTGGTATGCATGTGTTTAGCAGAAGGTAACATGCCTTCCATGCAAATTTGTTTGTTTTTAATCTTGATCTCCAGAGACATAATGGGGTTCTGAATTAATAGATGAATGAAGGGGAAATCTGGAATTATACAAACCCATGAATCAACGAACGGCATTTAGTCTTCTTGCAATAGATTTGGGGAATGTACTTTTGGGAATTGGTCATGTTGGCCTGAGGAGAGATGTTTGGGTTTTGCACAATGTCTTTTGTCAGAGTTGAGAGGAACATAAAAAGAAAAAAGATCATCATCAACATTCCTAACAGCAAATTCTTGTCCTTGAAATTTGAAAAACAAGGTTGTTGTTCCCTAAGGAATGTATACATATGGCATGGTGGTTGTCAACAACAGCAACATTTTTGCACAATCCAACTTTTGTTTCCTCCAAGGCAGAAGGTGATTACAGAAAGATTAGGTGACAGAAGACAAATAGAAGCTGTCTCCCTTCAACTTCTTCCTTGGGTCAGACTGTGACTATAAGGCGCTTCCCAAATTGACTGCTACTGAAATTATCATTGTGATTTCACATCTTCTCAGTTGTGTGAATTGCAGTTGAACTCAGCTAGTGGCAATACCATTATGCCTAGTTGCCAAAATTTTATTTTTCCTATCATCTTAGCAGAGCAGTTGCTTTCTTTACTGTAGGAAAAATTCTCCCTTGTAGATGTCTAAGGATGTTTCAGTCATCCAGGTCATGGTTGTCCCAAAGGTGCTTTTCCAAGAAGCAATTGGACTTTCTGTTTTTTCTTTGAAGATGTTTAGCTTCTCATCCAAGAAGCTTCTTCAGCTCTGACTGGATGGTGGGGAATGGAAGGGTGGAGAATGGAAGGATCGATTATGTAGTCAGACCTGAAGCTTCTTGGATGAGAAGCGAAACCTCTTCAAAGAAAAATCAGAAACTCCAGACGCCTCTTGGAAAAGCAAGCTCTTGTAGAATGCAGATGCTTCACAGAAGATATCTTAGCATCATTCAGTTCAGGCCCATAGTACTAATCTGTTTATTTCAGATTGGTATTATTTAGGTTCATTAGAAGTTTAAGCACTGGAATATATTTGCATGAACTGTCAGAGCAGGATAATTGTGGAGAATGTACAAGTACTACAGAATCTAGTTGGAGTCTTTTAGGTAATTATGGACTCAGTTTAATTATCTGTTAATTCTCCTCACTTTTGTAATGATACCTGATTTATATTATTTCACTTTCTTCAAAATATGGTAGCCCAGTCCTGTTGCAATTGGATTCTTCTACTTCTATCCAGTGGACACTTAGATAACTGTCTCAATGACAGCATTTTCTTATTTCCCTCATGGGTATTTTAAGAAACAATCTGACATGTGTACACTACCAACGCCATACCTGGAGGTTTCCAATCCCTGAGAAAATGACAGGTTTAGTTTTAAGGCCAAGATGGCCATTTGAGCATGTATCAACATTAAAATGAGTCAATAGCAACCAGGCAGTGTATCAAGGAATTCTCTGCATAACTTACCAGAAAGGAAATCACTTGTAAACTTTCTATATTTAAAGGAATTTGATAAAGCCTAATGCCATAAAACAGAACTTGAAAACTGATATTCATCCATGTAATAAAAGCTGCCTTTCACTAGAGATTTTTGCAATTGAAGTAAAGCAAATTTTGTTTGTTTGAGAGGTTGACCCATCTCATCAGACTGTTTTGAACATTCTCTGCATGAACTTTCAAAATTGCCTCCACGGTTCCCCGAAAAATTACTTTGGGTCCATGACATGCGAGATGTTATTTATTTGTTTGTTTTCTATAGCTGCCCATCTCAACACATGATTCTGGGCACCACACAACATAAACTGTAAAAGAAAATTTAAAACAATTAATATAATTTGTAAGGAAACAACAAGCAAGTTTGTGAAATCACATCTCTATTTTCTCCCTGAATTATGTGCAATAAATAGAATGTTCATCCAGCACTCAGTAATATCTGAATACTATGGCCTACAAATGAAGTCACCAATTAATAGCATCAAGAATGTGGTGATGAATACACTGGATATGTCACAGAATTCCGGTTGCCACCTGACTCATCCAGAATCTTTAAAGATTAAGGACACTAGAACCTCCAATAATGGGCTTCCTAGATGTTTTGCATCCAAGCATTTACCAGGGCCAATCTAGATAGGAGAATTAAAGAAAGCCAGGCAGCATACTGGACATTAACATTTGAACTACTATAAGTCCATGTATTTGCCATATGCTAAATAAATACATTGGTATTGCTGTTATAAATTTGCATGAAATTATATAGGTCTATTGATCTTTTCCCACTGAATTAAGAAAAACAAATATTTAATAAAACAAAGAGTGTAATTGTGTAATTATTTTTGAATATTCCTTATGCCAAGCAGATTAAAAGACATTTTATTGACAGTTTTCTCACATGGAAAAAATATCTAAATTAGAATAAACTTGTCAGAGAAAGATAAAATTCCCAAACAAAAGAGGGGGAAACCAACAGCAGACAATTGTATAATATTATATTGCAGAAATAACCACTTAAAAACATATATGATGTTATACATAACACCCAATGTTTCCAGATTACTTTTTTAAACAGTGGAATAGTGTTTATCATTATTTTCCGAGTCCTGGACTGATGATTCATTTGCTATATAAGACTTTCCTCTGAATAAACATTTACAGTATTTCATATTTATCTTTTCTTCGATTACTTTGGAATAAATGGGAGGAGGAAGCCGACATCCAGAGGTGGGTTCCTACCCGTTTGAACAGGTTCGGCCGAATAGATAGTAACCTGGCCTGCCACACCCCCAAACTGGTTCTCTCAGCGGCGCCATAGGCACCACCATCTGGTTTTTTGTTTTTGCGCATGCACAGAAGCATTTTAGTACTGAGCATGCAGGCATAGCATGCATCAAGTGCGCGCATGCACACATCCCTGAGCGAACCGGCAGTAGCAACAGCCAGAAACCACCCCTGCCGACATTACTATTACTAAGCTAAAAACTACAGACGATAAATACAATGCTCACTTTTATTAACTTGGAACAACAATAATAAAAGGGTTTGTTTTACTAATTATCCTATAACATAAGTGAAATAAACACATACATAATAGCCCACTATTAATTATTTGCATGTGAGTTCAAGTGAAATCAATATGAAAGATTATCAATTTCACACTAATTTCGATGAGATTTAAGTGTAGCTTTATTTGTTTTATGAAATGTAGAGGTCACCTGATTCCAGATGACTATGGGCAGCTTAGAATTTTAAAAGAAAGAGGAAAAAATAAAAACATAAAACACAGTAAAATAACCATGCATGTACAAGGGGAAAAATCAATACAAAGAAAAACATACAATAGGCTCAACACCCACTCTTGGATGAAAGCCTGTCAGCTTTTCATAGACATTTGAAATATCATCAGAATGGAGCCATATGCATCCCTAGAATAGAGGCTTTCCAGAGGACAGCCATTTCAATAGAGAAGGGCCACTTCTGGGATCCCACCAGATGCTTCTTTTGTTTGTTTGAGAGGTTGATCCTCAAACCGTAAATCAGACTATTAACTGAGAGCTCCTAGAATGACAACAAAAGCATCAATTATTTTCCTTCTTTATGTCACCAACAGGATGGGTTTGATACAGTGGTGGGATTCAAATTTTTTCACGACCGCTTCTATGGGCGTGGCTTGGTGGGTGTGGCTTAGTGTGCATGGCTTGGTGGGCACGGCAGGGGAAGGATACTATAAAATCCCCATTCCCACACCACTCCAGGGGAAGGTTACTGCAAAATCCCCATTTCCTCCCGATCAGCTGGGACTCAGGAGGCCAAAGATAGATGGGGGTGGGATGAGTCAGAGGTGGTATTTACCGGTTCTCCGAACTACTCAAAATTTCCGCTACCGGTTCTCCAGAACTAGACAGAACCTGCTGAATACCACCTCTGATTTGATAGCATATGAGATTTCCTTATTCCCACTGAAGCACCAAAAGATTAGCACAAATGGCATGACTGAAATGGAAAATATCTCGTACTGGAAGATTCTTTCACTCATACACTGGAATTATTTTTAGTGGGAACCATTCAAGAATCTCTGAAATGTGCAATCTCACAAAATGCATGTTGTGATGTTGTTAGACACAATTTCTATGCTATTATGGGCATATCTCAGAATGGAGGCAGTGAACTCTTGATCATAATAAAAAGCCGTGCATATTAGCTAGTTGTTTTTAAGAATTCTGGCATCTCACTATTATTTTGATATGTCTGTTTTACTTAATTTCTTATTTATTGATTTATCACATTTTCACTCTCTTTTTATGATCTCTGTAACAGTCCCAAAGTGTGTATGTAAAAATACATATGCATATTCCTTCTCCACATGTAGAGACTTTAGTTAAGTATAATAATTCTGCAATGCAGATTGTACCTGTAAAGCCATACAGTGTCAAAGCAAAAACATACGCAAAACCTCTGTCGCTAACTTGAGAACTAGTTGGAGTGGATAGTAATCAAGATCCAGAGAAATTAGTACAGACATATTTATTATTTCTAGAAATACAGAGCATCCTTCAAGGTGTATGTAAAATATCTGCATGTTTGAGACATAAGACCTTTTGTTTCTTTGTGCTGTATTGCAAAGAAGCCACAAAAACCACTGTAAAGAAGTGAGTAGTAGAAGTGAGCAGGCAGCTATTTAAATAGTTTTCCAAAGCAAAGAAGCCATGTAGGAGCCTTGGGGAACAAACTGAACCAACTAATCTGCCATCTCTCCTTCCAGAACAACAGGTGCCTGGGAGTCTGAGCAATATATTGGCCTAGTAGATGAAGCTCCCAGGCCGGGTGGGGGGGGTAGCTTGAAGAGGGGCAGTAGATCCGTGGCAAACCATATATGCTTCAAGCATTTCTCCAGTTATTTTTCTTTAAATAAGGAACATTTTATTTGTTAAAGCATCTCAAGGAACAGTGAAGCTGAGATGTTAAAAAGTTCCTATCTGTCTAAATATAAACTCATAGGCTAGAAGGACCTTCCCATGAGGCAGCTTCATATATTCACATTTTCAAGCAAAATCTGAAAAGAAGGGAGGCAGGTGAACACATTCTTGGCTCCTATCATCCGCACTATCTGAATTATCTGAATTCAAATTACTCTGGCAAAGAGTACCTGGAATTTCCTGGTAGTAGACTTAATGGCCTTTAAATACTAACTTGTAGGATACTCTAAACTTGCCCAATTCCCTGAATTCTCTTCCTTCTTGTACCTTCTTATGCAAATAAATCACCCTTTTCCTCAAGCAAGCAAACATTTTCAGTGGGCTAAGTATATTTGATTAATTAAGGGTGAATTTTACTGCATCCATCAAAAAGAAATGATAGCAATGGTCTTAATCTGTAAAAGATGCAAACATGTTATGCTTGTTGGAAAAGACAGATCAGTAGTAAGAACCAGAGAGATAACAATATATTTAAGACCTTGTAAACCACAGTTGTAAACCACATAAAAGAGAGATCAACACTTAACAAGGCTCAACGATTGTTGAATTCAGCACCTGAATTCCCATTTGCAAAGACATTTAGTTTTACTGTTTTTCCTGTTGTTGAAAATAAAATAAAAAGGGCCCAACCCAATGGAGCTTTATAGTGCTCTTAAATCCAAATTTAAAAGACTCTACAGGAGAACACGCTACAACTCACTTACTTCTAGAATTCTCTGCCATTAAGATGGCTACTAGCTTCACTTAAGTTTAAAATGAAAGAGAACAAATCCATGGGGAAAGGTATGTGGAATGGGCCAAGTGAAATACATTGGACACATTGGCTAAATGGAATCCCTTGGGCCAGAGATTGTGGGCTACTGAATATTAATTGTTAGGAGAAAATAGTGGGAAGGGGAAAGGATCATTAATTTTGGATTGGATTTTCAAAAAAAAATGTTTTGGAAAGCAAAATTCAGGTATAGACTGTCCTTTGGTACATCCAGTAAGTTGTTCTGTTGCATCATGTAGCCTTGTGCTATCAGCTAAGGACCAAACTCAGATACTCCAATTTTGATGGATTCTTTTTTTAAAAAAAGTTTTCCTAACAATGTGCAGGCCTCTTGCCCTTTGTGCTAACAATCCTGCAGCTTCTCCCTTGTAATCTTGAACTGCCTCTGTGTGCTTCGAACATCACTGTACAATGGTTTAGACAAATGTTCACTCTGGGATGTAGTCCCTGAATGAATTGAAGCTGAGACTCCTGCCTGCTGAAGTTAGACTTGAATTGGCATGAATTTTGGGAATCTTTTCCATTAACTTAGATGATGCTCGCCTCTTGAAGGACCCTGGAGAAAAATGCCCTTGCTTCATCAGCTCACCATATAAGGTGTTGAAGACCACAACAGACTCTTCATAGCTGTCCCTGGTAGAGATCTCATAGAAGGGATGCTTCAGAGCCTTGGAGAGATTTTCTCCATCCTCAAAGGTTACCATTCGGTCAAACTGCAGGTCCTTCTTGTTTCCAACAATCACAACTGGGGGTTCTCCACTGCCACTGTTCCGCTTTGGGCTTGAATGGATGTGGTTAATGAGAAAGCACAGCCTCATCACCTCGTCAAAGCTACACCTGTCAGTGACAGAATAAACTACAGCAAATCCATCTCCCCACTTTATCTTTTCTTCAATTTGGAGAGAATCTTCCTCCTAGTCCAGAAAGAGAAAACACAGATCAGTATAAAAATGGCACTAAAGGAAGATCAGAATTCCCTACACAACTGGTTGTGACAAATACTAGTTGTACAAAGAAAGACAGACAGCCCCAGAAGCGAAGCTGACAGGGTCAGACATTCAGGGATAATAAAAGTTGGAAAGCAGGCAAAAGAAGGGTATCCCTGTAAGAGAGTACCCAACCTATCCTCCACTTATTGTGACTCTCTTGCAAACTGTCTTCCTTCATAGGGTTTAGGATGTTTGGGCCCCAGCCCTCAGTCCCCCGCCCAGGGTGATTCATAGCCAGCTTTCCTCCTCTGGTGCCTCTGCCCCGCCGATTCTCCACTACCCCCTTGCCCTCCGCCCTCTGCCTTTTGTCCTAGCCCATTGGCACAGTTTGACCCAGGTGTTTGGCTCCATGGGACCAGATGCTACCAGCCAATCAGGCAAGCCTCACAGCTGCTTTCACTCCCGTGTGCTGCGCATGAATGGGGGAGGAGGGTGATTGTGAGGAGTAGGCACTAGCAGCCTTTCTGGCAAGTCTTACAGCTGTTTTTCACCCACAAAAAGCAGCTGTGAGGCTTGCCAGAAAGGTTGCTATCCCCTCCTGCAATTACGCCCCCCCCCCTCCACCACTCGTGTGCTGCACAGGGGGAGTGAAAAGCAATTACAAGGCTTGCCTGACTGGCTGGAGGCTTCTTGTCCCTTGGAGCCAAACACCCAGGTGAAACCGTGTCTCGGCCAATGGGCCAGGACAAAAGGCTGGGGGAGGAGGGCCAGGGCACCAATGGCAGTGGAAAATGGGGCAGGGGCACTGGAGGAAAGCTAGCTGTGAATTGCCTGAGCGGGTGGGTGGAGCTGAAGTGGGCATGGCTAAACATCCCATTTCACCCTTCACAGGTTTCTCCCTCAGCCTACATTATCTATGTTTGTCTATTGGGGAAAGCAGGATTGGGTACATATATAGTGGAATAAGGACAAGTGCGAGAAAGAGAGTACCACTACTTCCCACTCAATGCTTTTCTAAAGCAGAATGTGTGTTCCCTAAAAATATAGTCTCATTTAGGCTACTCCTTTTCATTTACCTCCTTTAGAGGTTTTTAATTTGTCTGAAATAGTATAGGCCTTCTGCTTGAGCAAGGGGTTAGACTAGAAGACCTCCAAGACCCCTTCCAACCCTGTTATTCTGTTTTCCCTCTAAGTTTGGAGGAATTACTGAACATATTAGATGTGTCATTTGGTAGAGGACAGTACTTAGCATCTTTTTAAAAAAAATCTAGAAAGATTTCCAGATGTTGCCATTTCCCCTAGCTTAGTGATTCCTCATAGTACCATTACAGGAGGCTTCAAGTAAAGTGGATGAACAGAAAACAATAAGGTATACAGTATTTATCCAGCACCCCTCCCATGATAAATCCATTATATCCAAAATACCAAACTTCTTTTTAACATTTGCCATTTGGTTAATACTTAGAATAATCACTAATACTTAGAAAGTGAGTTTGATTATTAATAAATCATAGCATTCCTAAATGTGGGCTCTGGACAGGACCAATCTTCATTAAATGAATAGAAAATCCCCCCCACCCAAGTGCTTGGAAAATATTCAAAACATTGTTTTCTTTGTCCGTTACCACATTTTTGCCAACACCCTAATCAGAGAGGAAACAATCTGTCAGTCTCACCTTTAAAAGTTTACTTTGCATGTGCAAAAGTGATCTATCATTTTTTTTATGCATAAAGAAAAAAAGGAATAAAAATGGGCTTCCCGATAAATAAAACTGAGAAATCCAAGTATAGACTGAAGGACTTTAGGAGAACCTAACTGCTTAACAGTATCCTGGTACCTACTATAGTTAGTAATTGAAATGAATATTTAATTCAAATTACATATATATGGCTTGTTACTTTTAAGGGTTACTGTATTTCTGCTGCCAAAATGGTAGGGCTGGCTTAATTCAGAATAAGAAAAAAATGTTCCCTTGAAATACAGTATAGCATTAAAAAATGATCACCTAGGAACTAATATTTGCATGATTTGATTTGGTTCTTTAGAGCTAATGTCATTCTAAACTGTAGCAATTAATACCCTCAGCACCTGTGCCAGAAGGCCTTTGGGGCATCTTAACAAGGAGCAACCAATTGATCAAAGCGCAGAGAGGCAACCTGCGTAGCCACAACAAGCTTCACTGATGTTTACAAATTCTTCTTATATTTTGCCTCTCTCTGTATTCCAAATTTGGAAATTGCAGTAAGAACTCAATAAGGGAAGTAGCCTTCATTTTTTCCATTTTCCTTTTGACAGATAGGCATTCTCTAACTATTCCGGCCAAAACATCTTGTTGGAAATCATCTGATGTTTTTAGTAACATTACTGTTGAAATCTTCCCATCTTCTAATCTTCGCAAAGATATTGGTTTCTTCTGTCACATGGATTGTTTTATTTCTAAATCCATTCTTATTTCTTACACTCAGCCTTACACCACATCTTTTGTATGCCCATTTCAACTTTTTCCTTAAGGATCTGAATGTCTTGTGATTTGGGGATTTGTCTATTAATCACATCTTACATGTTATTTCTCATCTACTTACGCCATGTTTTTATCATGACTGCTTATATCTGTGACCAAAACCTTTATCCATAGGGAGAAAACTCACTTCATAGGATTGCTATTGTTGTGTTAAAATAGGAGTACGGTGTAATGGATATGCTGACCGTCTTGAGTTATTTGTAAAATATAATAAAGGCGGGATACAAAGGGATAATCCTGCAATTTGCTAGCATTTGTTTCTCTTCATACGAACTGCATGCATTTTAATAAAGCACAACATACTCTGTTTCTCCCAAAATAAAACCTCCCCAGATAATAAGCCCAAACGGGCTTTTGAGCGTATGCACTAAAATAAGCCCTCCTCCCAAAATAATAGTTAATAACAATAAAACAATATATTATTAGGGACAAATGCATCTAAAACACCATGTATTATAAAAAATAATCTATAACCCAAAGTTACTTTTATATGTTGTTTTTTATTTGTTACATAGTGTATTCATTTCTTATTCTTTAATGTTCAGAGGAAGAGTGATCCATACCTCCCTACTACATAGGCCAAAGATGTATCTTTTCTTAAAGGGGAAATTGTTCCTGTCCTTTGGCATTTTCAGTGCTCACTGCAGTACTTTTCCATTTTTAAAGGACCATTCCCCTCCTCCCCTTTTAAAAATGAAGCCACTAAAACCATACCTGCCCTGCTGTGTCAAGAATTTCAAAATGAACCATGTCTCCATCTATGATTGCTGTGTGCCTGTAAATCATCTCTGTAGAACAGAAACATTGTGTGAGAAAGTGAACTTAAAAATAAAGCTTTTAAAATTCTACATGCAGTCTTTTGACAGTCTGATATCTCCAGAAGTGGTGAACAATCTTTCTTTGCTTCCAAGTTATCTGAGACATAATAGAAATTTAGTCGAACACATCTGGTGGGCACCAAGTAGAAGAAGGCTAATAAGGAAAAAACATTTGGTCTTTAATAAGTCTTAGGATTGTACATTTCCAGATATTTCTAACACTTCGGTGCAATAATTTTCAATATATTGTGTTTCCCCGAAATTACAACATGTCCGATAATAAGACCATGCCAAATTTTTCCTGTGGGCAAAAATATATGCCCTCCCCCAATAATAAGCCCCTTGGACACCCCCACTCCAGCTAGGCAGAGCACCACTCACCAACCTAGCGATATCCCGAAGGCGCAAAGCCACAGGAGCCAGGGGGAGGGGAGGCAAAGGCGCTCACAATGCTTGATGCCTTTGGGATACCGCTAGGTTGGTGGATGGCGCTGTGCCCAGCTGGAGTGGGGGGTTGTCGGGTAGCTGTTCTCACAAGCAGCTGCCTGGCAATGCCCCTTTCCAGCCTGGCAGAGCACCACTCACCGACCCAGTAATATCTCAAAGGCGCTAAGCCACGTGGGCTCTGCCCGGCTGGAAAGAGAGGTTGCGTGAGCACTTGTTCTGCCTCCAGCTCGCATGCCTCCCTGCCTCACCATGCCCAACTCTCCCTGCAGGGCTGGGCCAAGACTCTGAGTTTTCTCACAGCCAGCCCACAACCATAGAGTGTAATCACAGAGCAGCCGCTGCCGGAAGAGTCGGCAGCGGATCTCTGGAGTTTGGAAGCCAGTTATGCTGGCGCATGGCGGCGGCGGCAGCAGTGGGGCGGCGGCGGCAACGCCCTGGCCCAGCCCTGCAGGGAGAGTTGAGCATGGTGAGGCAGGGAGGCACGCGAGCTGGAGGCAGAACAAGTGCTCACACAACCTCTCTTTCCAGCCAGGTAGAGCGCCATGAGGCTTAGCGCCTTTGGGATATTACTGGATCGGTGAGTGGCACTCTACCCGGCTGGAAAGGGGTTTTGCTGGGTGTGGTCACCTCATGGTGGCTTTGTTGCGCTGCTGTGACAGTGCAACACAGCCATTTGCCCCTGAGGCTGTGCCCGACTCTTCAGATGCCCGCTCTCAAGAGAGCAGCCACCCAGCAACCCCAAACTAATAAGCCCCCCGATAATAAGGCCCAAGCAAAATTAGGGAGGGTCAAAAGAAAATAAGACCCTGTCTTATTTTCGGGGAAACACGGCATTCATAGTAAAAACATACAAAAATATAAATCATCAGATGATAAAACTTACTGGACAAATACGTTTTAACAGAGTTTGATCTGTATACTTAAATTAATGAGGTAGGAAGAGTTGCACAGACAGAACAATGTCATAATAAAAACTTCTACCTTTATTTTTTTTTTAAAAAAATACCTGACATGGCCTCCAGATGTCCTCTAACAGTTTCCCTTAAGTTATTTTAAATACACGACTCAACTCATATTAAATGTATTTAACCCATTTAGAGGTTTATTTAATTTAGAATAATTTATGTTTTGTCCTGGCTATGCTGCTGTTATTAATATTAACATACCATTCAAAGGTCAAGTATAGTCCTCCACGTAAAAGAACTGTATATCCTTATGCTGAATGAGAGAAGAATATAACACGGGAATACCATGGCTTGGAGGAGGCACTGGTGACATTCCTGAGAATTCACCAAAATGTAAGCACAAATAGCACTGGAGAAACACAACCACGGCATCATGTTTACATACTTATGGAAATAACAGTTAAGACATAATTGAAAGAAGCTAAGTAGAAGGAGGAAAGGAGGAATGGGTGGCCACTATTCACAAGGGACTAGGTTTAGATCATAAAAGATGCAAGACTGAATAAGGAAACATCTGGGAAATCATCCCACAAGTGGTTTAATATGAAGGCATAACAGCAATAAAAGAGCACATAAATCCCTCTGGTATTCATAAGGAGGAGGGGAAAAAAAGCAAAAAGAGGCCCCCTCTTCTAGAAATGTATTCTGGAAATGCAGAATACGGAGGAGATAAAGGAGACAGGGAAGTTTGTTAGGTGAGGATGACGCACCAGTTCTAGTTAACACAGGCCTCATCCTACCATCACTGGTGCACCATCACAGCAATGATGATGGGTAGAAATGTGACTGCAACAAGGTAATGAGCTACTGAGCTGTCCTCTTGCTTCAGTGAAGCAATTCTGCATTCACCCTGGAGAATCTGTGAAGGTATCAGAAATGTTTGCCATAGGCTTTAAAAGAAAGCATGTCAATAGTGCCATAAAATGAGGCCCTGTCATAACTCAGCAAGAGAAAGGCAGAAAGTTTACCTGCTTAAAAAAAAATGCCTGGAAGCCATCTTTCTTTCCAATCACTTTGTTCTTTATTGAATTCTCATCTCTACCTTCTGAGTTCCATGTGACCAGGCTACTATAAGCCACATTCATTCATCTTGGCCCTAAAGGCATTCTTCTTTTTCTCCAGACAAAAAGGCTGGTACTGTACTTAACAGTGTTGAAAAGGAGGGGACCTGCCACATTCTGCCTAAGCATAATATCCACCTTTGGATTTATTCTTTACCTCCTAATTATTCATTACTACTAAATAAAAAATGGGGAGAGATTTCAGATTCCATTCCTTTGCACCCATAGCACTCTCCAAATAATTAAATCTGTGGTATGCTAAAATATTTGATGAAGATTTATTTGGAAATACATCTCTATCTCTTTAATATTCAGTGGAGGTTTACCCCACCGGGATTATATCCTTAGAGCTAGAAAAGATAAAAAGGATTAAAAAATAGTGTTCACCCCCACCCCGAGGCAAGGACAATTTCTTTTTTAAAAAAACCAATGGAGACATGTTCAGTAATTATCCAGGAATTTATAGTTCACAAAATGTTGCTCTCCACTTAGAAAATTTATCTATCAAAATCATCTCAAAATGTAGTCATTCCAGTCATGGATTTTGCCTTGCTACTTCCATACAGTATAGCAATGTTTCTTGGAAGTGTTTCCCAAACTATAATTGCTAATTAAAGCACCTCCCTGAAGTTGTTCCAGTTTTCACAGCAAGCTTCTTTGCTGCTACATTTAAAATATCTAAACTTTTACTGTTACAAACCTACATTCAATGTAGTTATCTAAAGAGCAGCTTTTACTTTTCTAAGGAACGCTTTCATGGTTATAACAAAGCAAGGAAGTAATATTGAAGGAGAAAGTAGGGCACAATGAATATTAGTCTAATTTTCTATGAATTCCTTTCAAATTGACTGCAAAAATGAAAAAAAAAAATCCCACATTATATGTAAGTATAAGACTGCTAGCCTGAAAGCTAAATGGAAACATGATCATCACAGCCTAAATGTGCAAAAAATCAGAGATAAAATAAGCATCCGACAGCATTAGATTTATTGCATCACCCTTTTATCATAGGATATGTAAACCTGAGCCTACACAAATTTTTCAGGGAAGAAATTTCAACCACCTAAAAAAGCTGAGAATATTGTAGGATATCTTGCAAGGCAATATTGTAATGAATCATTAGGTCTTGATGATATCCCCTAAATAGTTGCTTTTTTAAGAATTCACAATTTGAAATTACTAACCTCATAGCAACAATACGTAATTTGCCTTTCTAATTGGGTTTAGTGTCAGAGGGCTAGAAAGTAGCCAATGTTAACACTTTTCTTTTAAAAAAAGGACCAAAGGTTGATCCAATAAATTATAGAATGAGAATGTTACCAGACTGATTTATGTCACATACTTGAGTTTTCAAAAAAAAATCTTGACAAAGTCTAAGTTAGTTTCTCTGTTGTGGAATAAGAGGATCTATACTATTATGAATTGTTAGCTGGTTAAAAAGCAGAAAGGAAAATATATGAATACATGAATAACTTTCTTAGCGGAGGGAAGCAAGAATGGAGTCCTTCAAAAATGTGTATTGGGATTGATTTTTTTTCAACAGTTCATAAATGATCCCTATTTCTACAAGGAAGTGTGAAGAGCTTCAGGAGGGTCTTTTCAGCTGATGAATGATCAACCAAAACAACCAATGAAGACATTTAAATACTGTACAGTAAACATATAAAGAGAAGTACATTGTGGCAAAGCAAGATAAATGCACGTATATAATGATGGAATCTAATAGCAATAGCACTTAGACTAATATGAAGGATGGAAGGATGAGTCTGCTTTGAGCCCTTCAGGGTCAAACTCCAGACTATGGGCAGAGTTAGCCTGCAATACTGTTTTCTAACCACTGTGCCCCCCCCCCCCCAGATTCTTACTGTCTAAACTATAACTATATAGGAAAAAGAGTAGTTGGGAGTTAGGGAGGCATACATTTACATTATTATGGTTGGTCCCCACAGTTTTTTACACTGGATCTGATTTTTTTTCCACCTATCAATTTCTTCCCAAGGATCTGGGGTGGGGGGTGTTGTTGTTTGATGTTGCAGGATGTAAGCTATTCCAACTACAGCTGACTTTTGCAATTAATTGATCATGATTTTGTCAGTGCTGATGGTATTCAAGTGATGTTCCAATTGTTGTTATTGTTATAGATGGGGAGTCATAATACATGATTCAATTAAGATGTTGACTCAATGTGCGGCAGCTGTGAAGAAGGCACATCCCAGGCTAGGGATTATTAGGAAAAGAACTGAATATAAAACTGCCAACACTATAATGGTTTTATAACAGATCTATGATATGACAGTAATTGAAATACTGGGCACAGTTCTCATTGTGACATTTGAAAAATAGAATAGGGTGGGAAAATGCAGAAGAGGGCAACCAAAAGATCAGATAGCTCAAAATTTCCATTAAGAGAAATGGCTAGGATATTTGGGATTCTACACCATAGGAAATGGGTAAATTTGGAGACATGCATCTCCAAATACTACTACTAGGGGAACAATGGCAGGAGAATATGTCTCTACTTGGGAGTTCTCTAGTTGGCAACTTAGCAAAACCAAATTGTGAATTAAAACAACAGTCCCACCTGATCCAACAAGACAAGTCTTAGATTACAGGACTGCAATTCATCTGAATGTCAACTAACTGGACCAATGAATATGTACTTTCTATAACAGCTTTCTCCAATTGGTGCCTTTCAAATGTGTTGGATTCCTTTTCTCATGAGTCTAAGACAAGGGGTTGATGGAGAATTGCCTTTTGACCTCTCTGAAGGGCACCACGTTTGCAGAAAGCTGTTCTAGGTTATGTGAGCTTGACCAGTGAAGGTAAGATGGCAGCAGAGTCAATCATCACTGATAACTATTTGACTAGTTAGTTGACTAGTTAGCACTTATTTATTATTTTATTTCTTAATTTTATATGCCGTCCATCTCATCAGTTTGATTATACTAATAATTCTAAGGTGGGGTCATAAATCTGGAATGTTCTCCTAGTTGAAATTTGTCTGATTCTGTCTCTGCATCTTTCTTTACAAAACACATCTCTTGCTTCAATTGGAATTCTAAAGTATCTAGGTTTTTTTTATTAAACTAAATACTACTTTGGGTATTTTTAATAGAAGAAAAAGAAATAGTAACAACGGCATCATCTTTTCTATAAGATCTGTCAAATAATCAATGTTTACATTAAAAACCTAACCCTAATTAAACACATGTACTTCATCTTAAAACTAAATTTTGCATGAGTCTATCTAGCTCAGCATGGCTGACAATGATTGGCAGCCAATAGCTCTTTGGGCTTTTCCAGATCTATTTAGAGATATGAGGGATGAGATTTGGAACCGGGACTCTATCTTCTGCTTATATATTTTCAATCTGAGATCCAATGTTGACAACAACTGCCATTGATAAACAAAAACACAAATTAACACATTGATTTGACAGAGCAAGTAACTAAACTTACCTAGAGTAGGGTCATAATCACCAATAAATCGCTTCGTGATGAATCTTACTGTCAATGCTTCATTGGAAAAAAGAAAAAAAAAACAATTAGCAGAGCAAACCAATATAAATATACAATAGCTTAGCTATTAACTACAGATATAGATTCACCTTATACATGAATCCACTTTATATATGTCATAGAGAAATTAAGGCAACAGTTTAAGACATTCAGATTGGCTTTTACCCCCATCTAAAGATAGCAAAATTTGAAGGGTAGAAGAATGACAGGTTCATTGTGAAGTGGGAGTTCATTTTTAGAATATAATGATTGTCCAAAATGCCTTTTTTAAACAAGATATGGATGAAATTTGGGCTAAAATTTCCTCATGTCAGCAATTGACTTCACTTAATGTTTACTTAAGAATGAGATTCAAGGCGTACTTCTGAGGGGAACTACTGCATATCAATACTCAAAGAATTGCAACAAATAGCAAACTGAAATAAATGACAGCAGGTTGAGGAAGAAGAACAAGCGGGAGCTTTCAAAATGATTGCGAGAAGAATATTTAAAAACAGGAGCCAGGTAGAGCTGGCAGCTCAGGAAATCACCCAAAGTGCAGATCATCATTCTCTTACTCCCTCTATGAAGGAAGCAGATATCTTTGCTAGAAATATGCCGTAAGTACAATCCACATTTATGCCTGGGAATTTGCATCCACCGCAGATATTTTGCGAAAAAGAACAACATAGATATTTTGGGTCGACTCTTATGTGAGTCCCAAAGAGAGTTTGTCTTGCTTCCTGGTAGCAAATAGGAAAACATAGCTAAAGGGGATTTTTGTTTTTTTTAACTTTCTCTCTGTTTCATTTAAACTAGAAATGTATGTGAAAATCAGTCAATGGGATGTGTTATCTAAGGACCAAACCTTTCTTCTGTTGAACTTCATCAGGCAAAGGCTTATGTTGAAATCATAATTTGGACTGATAAAAGATAAGCCTTCTTCAAAGTCCATGCAATTTTCTTGGCAATAATATGTTATTTGCCACTGCCTTTGTCTGGGATGTTTTTTGTTTAACTTCCCAGTCTGGTCCACGGATTTCTGAAATCCTAATGTTGTTTTTCGTCTTTCTTATACCATGGAAAAATACTGCTTTCTGTCTTTTTTTCTCAGCAAACACAATTCATTTTAACCAAATTCAACTTTCACTTCCAAGACTGGGACAGGAGCAGTTATTCCCAGGGGAAGACCACTTAAGCCTAACTATAATCTTTTCATAAGCACAAATGAACTAGGAAAGAGGAGTTAGATCTACAGTTCTCAATAGGGTGGTCTTTGAAGGCACTAGATACAATTTCTCATTGTACATACCCAGCATTGCTTGTAGGCCCCATATGGTTTGAGAAGGCTGAAACTAGCACTATCAGAAGTGTTATGGAAATTACTGTATAAGATCTTGATCAATGAGCAGGAAAGCAGATACTGTTTTCTGAAAATTATTTACATATTACAATAATAGGATGGTTTGCGAATTCATGTTGATGGACTGGATCATTCCGTCTGTCTGTAGTTAGCACAAAGTGCTGTACTACATGTGACAGCAAGAGGGAGAAAAAACTGAAATAAATATAATGCACATTTGTGGGTGGCAGGAGTCTGAATGCCTGGTGTAAGTTTACAGATAGAATTGTCTGGAAAGGCACATTATCATCTTCTCAGAACCCCAAGGAAGTCCAGAATCCAGGAGAATATAGATTCTATTATGTAAAGAACACACAGGATATTATTAGCTTCTAATTTCAAGGTCTACCACAAAAATAGTAGCTAAGGAGGTGGAAACTATACTTCTAGAATTTAAGGCAAAAAAGGCACTTCTGAACATTTACTGAATTCAACCTAGGAATTTCAGATCAGAACTCTAACTTTTTGTAACTCACATCCAATTTAGAGAAGAGATAAGAGGGATTTATAATGTCTTGCTGATATATAGCAAATTGTTCTGAGCTGAACAATCTTGTGCTTATCTGTAATAGAGAGAAAACTTTTGGGAAACAACTGTTTTTTGTCCTGCTACAAATTAAGATAATTTCTGGGCAACAGTATAAATATTCTAGATCTGTATCTAACAATGGTCCCAATAAATGCTAAATATTGTACACACTTCACATTTATTTTTCCAGAGCACAAAGTAAAGATTTTTCACGATGTATATAAGAATAAATGACAGGGGAAAAAATGAAAATTGCAGAGGAGAATGTGGTACCCTAAGGCTATACAGAGAGAGATAAACTCATCTGATGCCCCTTCCCTCTGGGTTAAATTCTAAGTGGTAATTAAAATAATAGTGTTCCTCTAGTTTATCTTGATTCCTGGCAATGACACAGAGGAAACCATGCTGTTTTCTTAAGCAGAGTACAGAAAGAGTTTGCCATTGCCTTTTTTCTGATCTATTTTACAGTCATGAGATTTCCTGTTGGTAACCTTTCTAAGCATTACTGAGGTCTGGCTGTTTAGCTTTTGGAGATCAGTCATGGCTGGCTAAATGCTGCAGTTATGTTCTTCATAGCTGTCATACAGAGGTCATAGTTTGCTTTGTTTATAAAAAGAGGTTCTCATATTTAACAGTCATACAGGAGCATATTTTTCACATACATATTTTTATTTATTTGTTATTTTAATTTAGAAAGACTTCACATAAATTACAGATTTCCATATTGCTATAGATTAAACACCATAAATATAAATAAAATAAAAAGATTATTATAAAATATAGTAGCTTTAGACCATCAGAACTATTTGCATATTCTTCTTCTAAATCAGTTTTAACTATGTGTTCTGTGGATGTTTTAAAAATAGGAAGACTAAATTTAACATAATGCCCAGGGTTCAGAGATTAAAGAATGTAGGTGGTTTTGGCAGACTGGAAGAGAGAGGGATGGGCTCCTTGTTGAAAAACAGTTGTGGCTAAGAACCAGATTAAGTAAAAACTCTGAGAATTCCTGTTATTTAGGGAACAGCTTCCTAACAAAAGGAAGAGCTGGGGGAATCATTATATGGTACTTACTAATGGACCCAAACCCACAATTTCTAGAGATTCAACCATTGAAATACAAACATGAAGGCATTTTAAATTCTGGTTCTCTCCTACCCAAAGGACAAAGTTTCCCTGGAGAAGTTACTCAGAAACTAAAGTCTAAGCAGAACGTGCCCAAATAAAGAGGCTCATTGATAAATTAAAAATTCTTGCAGGGTGCAAAGAAATATTTGGAGTGCTGATCAGCTGTTCTGTTGCTAGAAAGGTTTGGAAGTACTCAGCAGCAGTGGCTGTAAATTTACTATTTTATTTATTCATTTTTAAAAAATGGCACTGGCTGCACAAAACTGCTTGATTGGATCGCAAACCTTGCTGTTTGCACAATAGCAACAGGAAGATAATTTTTTGGGTCATCGCTTCAGAACTGTGGAAATTCTTTCTTTGGAATATTTGAAGTCATTTGAGCAAACTAAATATTCATTCATGGCAATAATAATTTATTAAGCCAAGAATAAACAGTGTATCTGTAAAATATGTTCACTTTTCCTCTTTGTGACAGCCTTAATACTTTAATCTTACCATATTACTATTCAATATTATGAAAAACTACTAGCCATATCAAATTGGCTCAAAATCAATAGCGAACCATAATTATTTGTTTCAAATAAAAGAGACAACTTTTAAAAGTCCATAACTGCAATGTTAAATCCAGGAGCCAAAGCAGATTTTAAAGGTCTATTTTTTTTGTCTTTTATATCATGAAGCCAAAACCACAGTGTCTGAAAAGGACGTATACGGTAAATCTGAGGTTACCTCATTTTTCAAATTATTACTTATGTTTTATTGTTCAGGGGGGGGGGGATTCAAACGTTTATACTTTTTTTAAAAAAGTCTTTTAAATGCATCAAATAAATAAATAAAACCAGTAACTTGTTTATATTTAAAACCACAACATCTAAGGTAGCAGTCATACCAGTTAACGTTATTGTATTATTTGTTTTATTCTGTCAGATGCCTTGAGAGGTTTTCTAGCACCACAGATGGCCAAGGCAAATAAACAAATTATAGCATTGACGAAGTTTTATCCAATGTCTCTAAAAGTACCTCAGAAGAAGAAGAAAATGACATTGGTTATGAATAAGCTTGTAAAGGCCTTTGAGGAGGTCCCCTGCTCTGATAATTCAAGCAAAGGACCCTCTTGAAGAGATATTACAATATGGACCTCAATATGGATATGCAAAGTAAGTTTTTAAAAATGAAATAATCATGTTGCTTCAGTTCTCCATCCCCTCCTTGAGTACTTGCCATGTACTGTACTAAGAAGAGTTTTTCAGTGAGCTACTGTCAGAGATGGGCTGCACTTTCTGTAACAAAGGGTTTGCTGGTTGTGAGTGCATGCAAGCGTGTGTGCTTCACTTGCACGCACTCCTTTGGGAGAGAAACGGAGCTTCAAACAGGCTCCTAATCAGCTCAGGCAGCTCCAGTGAGTACAGCAGGGGGCGGCGCAGAATGCAGCTGGGCCAGCCAATGAGCAAGAAAGTAAGTTACAAGTGGATAGCATAGAACATGGGCAGGTGGGCAGGCCCAGCCAGCGATCAGAGCTAAGAGTTCACCTGAACCCTTGCAATCATGCAGCAGCCCACCACTGGCTATTGTCAGCATGAGGCAAAACATGCATAGAAGTATCTTCCAGCTTTGGAAAGTGCCAGGCAGGCAGAGTAAGAAGGCAAACCGCATCCCCTTTTCATCTTGAATTGCACCCTCCCTAATATTATGATATAAAGGCATGGTTGTCCTGAGGGAGTAATGAACAAACATAATTCCCAACCTAGAAGGGCTCAGCAAACACCCTAAGCCATCACATTTCTAGAGCTCGCCTTGAAATTGGTTAGGATAGGGGTCCAATGATCCTTCAGGGAGCTTCTGTCATAGGGAAATGAGTCTTCTTAGGCCTTGCTGGTTGACATCCCATCTTCAAAAATGGTAGTTAGCCATCATTTATAAAGGAATTGAAGGAGCTTCCCCCCCCTAAATTACAATAACGGTCAGAAACCTGTTTATAACAACATGGCTATCAATGAATTAAGCAGTTCTCCAATTCTACGCTTTTTTTTGAAACAACAAACCAGAGAACAACTTGGAAAAATATCAGAGGCATCTCAGCGGGCAAAGGAAAAGTGATATAAACTTAGATTTGGATACAGTCAACTGTGTATATTTTAATTTTTGAGTATGAAACAACACTATTTTTTCTTAGATATTTTTTTTTTTACCAAATGCAATCTGGTGGGATTTTGTTAATTAAAAGGAAGTAAAACTTAGGGATGGAAAACAAATTGTGATTCTTGACTAGATTATTATTGTTTGTCAAATAGAATGATTACACAATTTAGGTAATCATGCTTCTATGAACAAATGTCACCTTGGCCACAACGCAGTTCAGCAGTTCAGCAGAAAGATGGTGGTGAGTAACCATATACACATTAATTCAGGTTCTTCACGAACCCTAAATACAAAATTGTAGATTCACCACTTAAGAAACTCACTGTCATAACCAATTTGCAAAAGGCATACATCTTCAGTTTTTATTCACACACATCACTGTTTTTAAAAACCATGTAGGTTTGCACCTGAAGCTCAGCATTTCTTATTAAGAAGGCAATGCTAATATGTGTTCTTCTCTTTCAAAGTGGTCAGTGAGCACAGGGCAGCCACAGACGTTGGGATTCATGGGAAAGGCTCCAGTATTTTTCCCTTCAGGGCTATTCTAGGGGACTTTTGATGAGCCAGTCTAAAGTTTGACAGAATCAGTAATAAGAGCAGTATGCCAATCACTGTTTAGCCTTTGAATCCAGGCGTTATGGTTTCACATGACCAGAGTGATGCTATACCCTGGGAAAATGAAAATGTGACTTCTAAATCTTCTAATAAGTGATTCATTACTGAAGATTCTGCCAGCAGCTCTAGCAGCTATCTAAGGGTGCTATAAGCTGACTTGGGTTATACCTATACATTTTTAAATTCATCCAGTTACAAAATCATATAAACCATATTTTCACCAAATTTAATGGGACTATATTACAGGGGTAGGATTGAAAATTTTTAGCAACTGGTTCTTTGCCTGGTTGCTGGGTGGATGCTGCTGGGTTGGCTTCCTGTACCACAGCAGGGGAGGTGGACATTTTTGTCCTCCCCAGGCTCTGGAGGCTTTCCTCATGCCTCCAGGAGGGTGAAAATGGCCTCCCCCAGGCTCCAGAGGACCCCCAGAAGCCGGAAACAGGGCCGTTTCTGGACTTCTGGTACTGGTTTTCGCCCTCCCAGAGCCTCTGCATGGGCCCTGCACTTACCTCGCATCTAAAATGGGATGCAGGGTGACTCCCGGGAGTGGAGGAGTGGGCGAAGTCAGCCAGTCTTTGCAACTACCAGTTCAGCAAACCAGATTAAAATTAATATCCGGTTCGCCTGAACCAGTCCATACTGGCTGAATCGCACCCCTGGATTGCTGTTTTAAAAACTACAGAACTGAGCCACAGGCATGCATATGGTTGCTCTTGGGGGAGACCCCATAGAAGCACTACCGTGTTCTACTTTAAGGGATCAATCAGTACTGTTGTTATGTTTGATAATGGGCTGGACAAGACTAAACAGGCTGATGTTAAATCTTGATAAGATGGAAGTACTGTTGGTCAATAAAGGGACTGAAAGTTAAATTTGTTTGGAATACGTTTGCCCTTCCTCAACGGATTATGTCTGCAGTCTAGGAGTTCTTCTCGATTCTCTAGTCAGTAGATTCACAGAGGATAGTTATGGCAAGGAGCACATTTACCTAATGACTATTTGGAGCCAGTTGAGAGCACTTACGAGCCAGTCAGATTTGATAATGGTTAGCCACATCTTGGCTATACTTCAACTGCAATGTTGCTGCAATGGTGCTGTCCAAAATGTAGCAGCTAAGCTGTAGAGACGACTCTATTGAAAGCTCTGTGCACACTGCTAATTACACAAAAAAGCAGCAAAACACCGAGTGTATTTTCATGGCAGTGGGCAATTGCAATTCATTCATCATATTTATATGTGACTCTGGGCAGCACACAATAAAAACATTAAAAAGCAATAAGGTAAAAAATACCAACAATTTAAAAAAGACAAAGAGAGAATAACAGATATTAATGACAACGGAGCCACTCTTTAGGACCAAGTCTGATGACACAGCCAAGTCTTGAGGGATTTGGGAAAAGTTAACAAGGATGGAGCCAGGGATAAGGTGATGATGTTCCATAAAGTAAGCACCACAAGGTGCTGTTAGATTTGCTCTGGAATAGGAAAACAACTGGGCTGATTGACGCAGAAAAGGATCCAACAACTTTGTGTCCAGTTTCTTGGCCAAGCAGGATGAAGGCAAACACAGCAATTCTTGTGCCTTCTTGTCTATGCTGCCTGTGCATCTTGGCCAAATCCAGCTGTTTTCTTATGAGAGGTTGTGCTTACTGTAGCTCTTGGAAAAAATCAGAGGAACCACAGAGACAAGAGTTCTGGAGGACAAGGAGTACAGGTTATGCCCATAAACTGTTTGGAAGGGAGACATACTGATGAAGGAACGAAGAGAGATGTTACATGCACATTCTGCCAATGGCAACAATTCAGGCCAGTTGTCTTGTCGACATAACACAAAGCAACACTAATATTGTTCTAGTACAAAGTTTGCCTTCTCTGTCTGCCATGTGTCTCTTGGTAATGACAGATGGATATGAATACCTAGTAACTGGAAGAGAGCTTTCCAGAACAGGGTATAATTTGAGAATTATGATCCAAGATCATAGTCTGGAGGAGAAGAGTGACTGGGGCGCACAGACAGCCTTAGCCTAATGAATATCATACAAACCCTTCTCAAGTACACTCTATTTCAATTTAACCTAGTTGTGTTTGCATAGGAGTTCTAGCACATTTCTGACACAAAAAGAATGCAGGCAAGGATCCTTTGGGAAAAAAATCAGAATGTCATCTAGTAAAGAAATATATTTGTTGTCCAAAATATCTGAAAATAATTCATGAATCTGACAAAAATTGTGGCACAATTAGAAAGTCCAAAAGGCATCTCATAATGTCAAAGACTGTTAAGTATTCATGACTCTCTTTCATCCAAATCAAGCTGCAGTTTCAATAAATACAATGAAACCTGTGTCTTCTGGAGGTAACCTACCAAGTCTAAAATAAGAGGCAGTGGTTACTAATCCCTAATGGTTCAGAAGTCTATATTCATGCATAACTCTCAAGGGAGTTTTACAAAAAATGTTGGCAGAGATCCAAGAGACAAAGGAGGAAAAATAAATCCTTTTGCTAGAATGTCATCCAGAAATTCCTGCAAAGCTGCCAATTCTTACACAGACATGGGATAACTGCTGTTCAACTAGAATTTGGACTCTGGGCAGTAAGTTAATTACACACACACACACAGTGGGGTGGCAAGTTCATAACTTCCTGTCTGTCCAAAAATCAGCAAAATCTGTATATTTTCCAATCAAGGAAGGAGGTTCAGATTGTTATGAGGCAAGAACAGAAGAAAAACCCAAGGCCTGGAAATGGTGCAGCTTGTATCACTGAGAAGGGGGAAAAATCATCCTATATTCCAATTAATATCATGATTATGCATTTGTAGCTAGTCTATCCCCAAGATAATCAAACTGTGCAAGGAACCAGTCAAATATAGTTGGAAGAATGATTTGTTGTCATTTATTTTCACTGCAGAAGACTTCTATGTTGTAAGATGAGACTTGATCAGAGGGGTCTTCCCTCTGTCCTCACCACTTGTAGTTGTATGTGCAAGATGAACTGATTCACAGTATCTTAATTCATCAAAATAGCAGCCAATCTCAAGTACAAAAGAACTGAGAGGCACATCCTAAGTCCCATTGCTTAAGCAATATCATCTTGTGGAGCCCAGGAAGCGTGCTTTGCCTGATGCTGCGCCTGCCCTCTAGAAGGATATCCACCCTCCCCCGAGATCCAGATGGCTCCAAACCTAATGACATTCAGAAAACCATTAAAGACCTGGCTTTACTCCCAGGCTCTGGGGCACAGAGAAAGTTGAGCTCCTATTGGATGTATATTCTTTAATTTTCTCTTGTCTCTGGAGTCATTCGTGATTCTTTTTTCTTGCGTGCTGTACTTTACTTTTTATGTATAGTTTTTATTAAAATGTTTAAACAAGAACATAAAGGATAACACAAACTAATAGAAAATAAAGAAGAGAAAAGAAAGAAATCAAAGAATAAGTACAAGAAAAAAATTAAAGAAAAATAGGAAAGTCTTGACAGCAGTTTTAAATATTTTTTAACATCTATCTCTTGAAGTTACATCATATTGCTTTTCTTTCTATAATCTATTCTACTTTATTTTTACTTTTAACTGCAAGCCATCCAGAACTGTTGGAAATTGAACAATCTATAAATTATATATACATGAAATAAAGAAAACAGTACAAAGATTTATGGGAATAATAAAATGCCTAGTGTTGGAGCTTCCTTATGTGCCTGAAGGCCTCCTTACAAGAGCTCTTAGGTTGGAGCGCTGTGTGTGTGTGTGCGCGCACGCTTGCGTGCACTGCAAAGTTTCCTGTTATCAAGGCTTTGGAACAATTTGGAAACTTACTCACAAGGTGACTGAAATTTTCATACCTTCTAGCTGCCAGATTGGCAAACCATCAGTGGGTGCCCAAAAGTGTCATGGTAAAAATATAATTTGAGGTCACATCTTCATTGTTTCTCCATGGCAGGCAAGAATCTCTTCCTTGCTCCAATGCACACTGTCTCCATATCACTGACATACAAGGAGACGAGGAAGGAAGGGGGGAAAGGGCAAAGAGCCAGTTTGGTGGAGTGGTTCAGGCACCAGGCTAGAAATAGGTCAGAAGTGGTATTCAGCAGGACCAGTTCTGGAGCATCAATAACAGAATTTTGAGTAGTTTGGAGAACCGATAAATACCACCTCTGACTCATCCCACCCCCATCTATCCTTGGCCTCCTGAGTCCCAGCTGATCGGGAGGGAATGGGGATTTTGCAGTAACCTTCCCCTGGAGGGAAGAGGGAATGGGGATTTTGCAGTAACCTTCCCCTGGAGGGGAGGGAATGGGGATTTTGCAGTAACCTTCCCCTGGAGTGGGGAGGGAATGGGGATTTTGCAGTAACCTTCCCCTGGAACGGGGTGGGAATGTTGATTTTGCAGTATCCTTCCTATGGAGTGGGGTGGGAATGGAGATTTTACAGTATCCTTCCCCTGCCATGCCCACCAAGCCATGCCATGCCCACAGAACCAGCAGTAAAATTTTTGAATCCCACCACTGAAACAGGTGGCTGAATTCTAGTTTCTTAGGCATCTTAGGCATGAAAGCTGGCTAGTCACTCTTTCTCAGCCAAATCCTCCTTGCAAAATTGTTGTTGTGGGGAAAATAGGAAGAGTAAGGAATATTAGGTATGATTGCTGCCTTGAGTTAATTAGGTGGGGTTAACGCAAATGAAAAAGAAAGGCTGTAAAATTGTCTGCTACTTCCTTCTCTTCCAACCTATCCTCAATGACCGCCTGATGCTGAAATAACTCTTGGAGATTTCTGGTGTGCCCTGTCTCACAAATTCATTTCTAGGGTCTATCAGAAAAGTCTTTCTAAAGTGGTCATTCGGTGCAAAATCATCTCAGTTCATGTTCCTGAAGAACAAAAAACCATAAAAAATGGTAAAAAATCTACCATGTATGTACTTGGCACAAATTATACATTTATAAATTAACAATCAATCTTCTGATGATGCTGTCAAAGGCAGCTCCAAATCTTTGCATAAAATCTCAACAATTGTCCAGGATTTGCAATGAACGGAATGCCCACTTGGTAGCTCCTTCTTTCAAAAGCTGTCAACAAATGCCACTTTGCATCCAACCTCAGGGGCCTTTGCTAGCTTAGTTGCCATAAACAGTTCATGTCAGGTAGTGGAGATTAGGACTTGATCCTCAGACCACCACCACCAACTCGAAGTTCTCCAGCAGGTTCTCAGAGGAATGAAGTATAACTGGTGGGAGACGATCCGGCAGCACTATTTCAGGTTGAAGCAGACTTTGATCCAATGCCGGGCCAACTGCACCAGAGAATTGTGCAAAGTTGTTTTCTATGTATCTACCACTTGTCTAAGCTGCAGCAACTCACTCTGAAGACCATGGATTATTGGTAACTGTGATCTAGTTCTTTGCTAATGAGGATCAATTCTTTTACTAATGAGAAAGTAAATGAGACTTACAGGATTGTTGTTCAGCAATTTGAAATAAGTAAATTCAGAAAAAAGAATTTACTTGGATTTTTGAAAAGGTCATTATTGCCAGTTGACTATTGTAACAAAATCATGAAAACCTTCAGAATAACTCCACAGCTCAACTTGTGCCTAGCGTAATGGAAGTCAAGTCACTTAGAGACTCTTCCTCACACTGCTCTCTTCCCCTGGGCTGACATGTCTCTTTTGCAATGGTCCTATTTCCACTCTTGAATTCTCAGGGCCTGCTAGATATTCCATCATAGAACCTGGCCAGTTATACAATCTGCAGGAGAGATTGTAAAGATGTCTCCCCAGAGGTTCACATATCCAGGAAACAGGAAATGGTGCTTTTTTAATTTCCAGGCTGTAGAAAACAGCTATGGAAGCTGCATTTAGTACCCCCATCTCCTAATCTTTAGAAGAGCAGGCAAGACTTACCAGTAATTCCTTTTCTTTCTTAAGTTATCAATTAATTTTACAACGATTTAAGCATTCTATTCTGTGTTTTAATTTTTGTTAGTTGCCTTGCAGATCAAATAAATAAATGCCTACAATTCTAAGTACAATTAGCTCTTAATGGGGAGGCACATATTCCTGAAGAGCTGGTGTTGTACACAGAGAAAGGGTAATTACATTTCTCCGAGTTTAAAGGCATTCCTCTACCCTCCTCACATTGTGTCTTGATTGCATTTCACAGCAGTGGCTTTCAAACTGATACAACGAAAGCAGGATTTTTTAATGTGACATTTAGTATAGAGGTTTTGAAAATCATATTTCACTCGATAAATTCCACATTATAAAACAAGATTCATTTAAAAATTTAAAGCCAAGATAGTCAACAAGTTGATTCTAGGTTTTCTTTAGCATTTGCCAAAAGACAATTTATATAAACATGTTTGTTACCTTATGAGAAAGCCCATGGAGATTAACCATAAAACATATGCTTTTTTATACTGCAAAACATATGCTCTCTTAGATGTGTTTTGTATAATGTTATATTAAGAGAGAAAAGGTAGCAAGCAGAATTTTAAAAACCACAACTGCAAGATTTATTGTATATTCAAAATCTGAGCATGAGAATTACAATAAGTTTCTCTCAGGAGAAGGGAAAGCTGTAGACCATTATCTAACCTTTCATCAATTTTACCCCACAATTAGCTAACATAATTTTATTTGCCAATGTTGATAGATGGAGAAACTTATAAAAAACCCAATTTATCAGAAAAACTATCTAAATCGAATGATATGAATTTTAAAAGTATGTTTTTTCCCCAATATAAATATATAGGACAATATAAACTCATAATTAAAACATAAAATATAAATATAAAAAACCCTAATAAATGCAATTACAAAACTAAATGCAACCATTTAAAGAATATAAAACCAATTTTAAAGGGCTACAACAGTTATTAATAATATGACCCTAGATAGGCATGTGTCTGCATATATTGTGTACTTGCAATTGGAATAGTGAAGCTAACTTTCTTATTTTAAGTTGTTTCCAATTAAAGTGTTATAATATATATTATCGCTGTGCACTTCTAAAAATTATTTGGAAGATATACTTTGGAATTTGCATGGGTGCAGCATCTCTGCTAATCGTTTAGGCAGCCACATCTTTTTAGACAACAGCTACATTTATTAGAGACTAAAAACTCTTAATATAGTTTTTGCTGAAAATGAAAAAAGACAGCTTGTGATTTATGGGTTGATGATTAGAAAAGGTATAATATGGAAAAGGGAACCATGATATAAATGACAGAGAGAGGGGATAAAATATAAATGCATTTATAACCACTGTAAAGAACATTGGAATCTACTTCTTTATGGTAGACCTTGAATTACAATGGCAACTGGGACTGGAATTTCTGTCATTAAATGGTGCAGTTATAAAGTATGATGTCATGTGACCACATTGCTTAGCAAGAGCAATCCCTGCTGCAGACCCTGTTGCCATTTTTAAGCGGGGAATGTGGATTATTAAGTGAGTCTATCTAATCACTGGGATTAAGCAAAGATACAGAAATGAAGGCCCTAAGAAATTATAACAGGAAAGTAAATAAAGCATAATAAATAAATAAACCTCCTCTCTCATACACACATACTCCATTTTTGCTAGAACATTTCCCATGAGAAACATTAAAGGACAATATATGGTTACAGGAAAGGCTAATTACAAACAGCTGTTTCACAAAGTCAACTCAGAAATAAGGAGGAAGGGCACAGATATCTACCTACACACCATGATAGCAACTAAATAAGGAACAGACCCCAAATCACCATCCCACACAATTACATCAGCAATTGTGGAGTTGCTGCTCTATGTTAAGTCTTAATAGCTTGCTGGTTTAGTAGGGAGAACCAAGCAAAGGTAATGAAGGTCAATGTTAATTGAAGACGTTTCTAGAAATAGATATCAGATGACAACATATGGTACTCTGTGCCATATATAAGTAAAACCAGAGTATTACGTACAAAATGTAGCAACCTGTAATTATCTCCATCTTTAAGGACTCATTGGTAAAGGGCAAGACCACAGAACAAATCAGCCTGAAGTTCTGGGAAGTGCTTTGCTTCCACAGTGGGAACTAGGCAACCTCCCAAACTGAAAGGGCATGAGTTTCTATTAAGAAGGCAAGCCAATCAAACTGATTAGAAATGTCAAGGAAAAACAACATAAGGCAACATTGAAAGGAAGGAGTTAAGGGTGAAGAGGCATGGGATGATGCCAAAAATGAGCACAATCCCCCCCATTTTTCTTCCTGTTGGAAGACCTCATGGAGGGCAAAAAAAATCAAATCAAAAGAAGTTCCAATAAATGGTGTGCATGCATATGTCAATCACAAAATGGTTTTAGACACAGGAACCTGAGGCTCTCCAGATACTGGTCACCTACCACAATCCCTCAATTTGTAGAATAATCCTAAAGCATTGATATCTGGTCTGCAGTGGTGTGTGGCCTGCAAGGGCATTTTTTGGCAGCCCCCAGTGCCTTTTTCAGAATTGGATGGTAATAATTTTGGTGCCTTCAAATCAGCATCCGCTACTGGAAACACTGTCTGCAAAGTCCCTGCAGCTTTCTTGGCAAGATTTCAGAAGTGGTTTCCTATTGTTCCCTTTCTAGAGCTAAGCAAGAGCGACTGGAATAAGATCACCCAAATGGTTTTGTGCCCGAGGGAAGGAGAAGAACACACGATCTCTTGGTGCTTTAACCGAGACACCAAACTGACTCTTAGCTGATTTTAGTAGGTTAAAATTAAATTTGATGATTTACAATTGGTAATGGCGGAAATGTACAGCTCGATCTAATAAAAACAACTGATGTTTTAAAGTATAGCTTTTATTCTAAATATGCCCATTTTCTGCTGTAACTTGACTACTTTCACAATGGAGAACCAGTTTTTATGGGAACAAACAGTTACCATTATCTAAATTGACCACCTCAAAACTAGGGGTTTTGCAGAAAGGATCATTATTCCCTATTTTCAGCAATTCCACTGGTAATGATTTATCATTAACTTTAGAGTCCTTTCTATCCAGCTGATACAATTCAGCCAAACTGAAGGATTGGACTTTTACTGTCCATCTCAAATATTAATCCCGCTGGCCTATTTTATAGAAAACATTAAACATTTGATTGTGGATTAACGTGTTGTGCAAATCCTTATTGAAGTTTATTTAATGAAACATTATTAAACCATACTTGAGCAATGTATGAACCACATCAAATATTAAACAGGGTTTACTTCTCTGAATAGGATTAACAGAATAAAAGAACCTAAAATACATTTTGCCTTTTTTCTCTAATGTAACATTTTAATGATCACTAATATATTTGAATACAGATAGTCCTTGATTTATGACAATTGAGCCCAAAATTTTGGGTGCTAAGTGAGATATTTGTAAAGTGAGTTTTGCTCCATTTTACAACCTTTCTTGTCCCAATTGTTAAGTGACACAGCTGTTAAGTGAATCAACTTTGCTTGTCAGAAGTTGCAAAAGGTGATCGCATGACCCAGGGACACTGCAACTGTCATAAATATGAGTCAGTGGCCAAGTGTGTGAATTTTGATGGCCGTAAATGTGAAAAATGGTCATAAGTCATTTTTTTCAGGGTCACTAAGTTCAAACAGTGAGTAAATAAAATGTTTTAAGTTAAAGACTATCTATAGTAGCAACTCAATGGTTGTTTCACACATCATGTGATTTGTTTTAAACAGGATATGTTCAATAAGCTATAATAATTATCTGATGATCACATATTATATTAAGAAACACTGCTTAGAGCCACCTAACCTCACCCACAGTGCACAATTCAACTCCTATTTTTGAACTTACAGCAGTAAAGCCTGAAGGACTGAACTAATTTACCTGCAATATCTTCTGTAAGGTATATGGCTGCCTTTTTTCACTTTTATGGCAAGAGATATTTCCTTTGAGAGTTTCATAACAGATACAAGTGAAGTAAAGTATTTCCTTTAAGGTAGGCTAAAAGGAAAAAAAATGATGCATTACCACAAGGACTCTATCTGCATTGTTTCATAGCTATTTCCCACTTGTTCTGACATATTTCCAAGTGCTTTCCACTAATAAGAAAAAAATTCACAATGTAAGATCTGAACAACAGGGGAAGAATTTATCTATATAAGTTGTTTGTTCTCCATTTTTGGAGGTTTTTAAAAAGAGGCAGGACAACCAAATCTCATGGATGGTTTAATTGGTCCCTTCCAACTCTATATTTCTGTGATTCGAAGATTCTATACCATGTGCAAAAGGTAAGAGATCGAGTCAGATTTTTTTAAAGCTGTCATCCTTCAGATGCCTTTTCCATTTTCTCTGCAAAGTGGAATTCTGAAAGTTGTGGTCTTAGTATAACTATAATACACCAGGATGAGAAAGCTAGACTGAATAAACAAAAATCAGAAATGGTAGGGCTGACTACTTGCCTCTCTCTAGGCCAACTGTTCTTTCAATTCTTATTTCAGCATTGACAATGTGATGCTTTATCATGCTTGAATATTATTCATTTGTTCATTGATGCATTCATTCATTTGCTTATATAGCCACTAATCTCACATGATGACTCTGGGTAGCTCACAACAATTCATTAAAATAGTTAAAAACAAAACTACCCCCAGGTGTAATACCAATCATCTTCAGAGGTCAATCGTCATGCTAGCCCAATGGTTGGGGGAAGAACCAGGTCTTCATACCCTAAAAGGGTAGGAATCCATCAGATTTCAGGTGGCAGGCTGTTCCAAAGGGTTGGGAGGAGACACCAATAATTATTATAATTTATAATTATAATTTAGAATGGATAGGGGGCCCTACAAAATTCTGGCATTCCAGAAGGACTTGAATGGAATAGGAGGAACCTCTCTCTGGAGAGCTTCCCTCCGACCCCTTACCTTGTTGTAGAGAGCTCTTCTCCTTTAATCTCCATGCAAAACTTTTCACAAGGAAATAAGGGAGAACAATTCTTTGTAAGGGATGGACACCTTAGTCATAACAGAAGAGAGAGAGGGGGGGATTTATCCTCTGACCTCCAGAGGCTGCAACCCTTCTGATCTGGGGTCCCAAGATTTTTTTTTAAAAAAAACAGCAGATTCTACAGCCTAAACATTTGGAAACCCATGTTTAAGGGAATGAAAAAACAGGCTGTGTGGTATACATTACTCTGCCTTCCAAGAACATAATAGCTGTGTGGGGTAAAGATCAACTTGGGAACTACCATTATGTCCCCCCCTCTGATGACTATTGCCTGAGGCTTCATTTCTAATTGTAGGGTTGATTTACAACCAGAAGCAAAAATAAATGTCATGATACAGGTAATCTTGCCATGAAGAACCTTTTAATAGAGATCTTCCTCCAGGAACGAGAAGTGATTGCAGCATTAGACTCCTCATGAACTTGCATGACTAAACTTTAGACAGGCAAAGACAAGGATGCCTTTTTTCTCACACAAAGGCCACAAAAGTTCCAACATATACTTAATTAAAGCTGGCCCTTTTTTCCCCTTTTCTGGTGGCAATCAGGATCTATGCTAGAAAAAAATGATTTTTTGTAAAAGAGTGACAAAGGCTGTAAGTGTCCTTTCAAGATACGTTTTTGTCCCATTTCACCTCCTCCCCAGCTCTAAGCAGCACATCGGAATGCCTCTGACAGCCACCAGTGGAAGACAAAACAAGTCTCTTAATTGGGTGTCTTTCCTCATTACTCACAATTCCTTGCAAGGAAAACTGCAAATTGCAAGCCCTCAATGCTGTGATATATGGTCTGGAACTATAAAAGTTGCTTTCGGTGCAGAGGTTTTAAAAATGCATGTGCAAGATTTTATTTTGCCTTGGTAACAAGCCTACAAGGTACGCTGCTGAGTCAAACAGGTACAGCATTGGGACTGGCATTACTTGATTTTCAGCATCCCCTCACTCTTGGGCTTGGTCACGATTGAGTCAAAACTAGCATTCTTATTCTAGATTTTGTATGTATATGACTAACTCAGCCTGCCTGGCATTTTGCAGAGTATAAGAAGACAGATCCCAATCAGAGGTGTGTTGCTGCTGGTTCGGCCGAACCGGTGGTAGTGGTGGTGGGAGGCTCCGCCCGCCCACCCAGATGCTTCTGTGAAGCATCATGCATGAGCGCGCCCGAACTGGTAGTAAAAAAATTGACAACCCACCTCTGATCCCAATCCTCAGTAGCTTAAAACCTTCCCCTAAGAAACTTGCAAGTTAAAATCTGAGACAAGGAAAGAAAAAACATTGGAGAGAAAAAGGAGTTGAGGTTATATATGTAATTTTCTTTTCAAAGGTACGTGCTTAGGCTGAGTTACAGGAGGACAGGAGGATATGGGAATATGTTCCCACTCAGGTCTGAGGACCATTCCTGCCAAATCAAGTTTTCTGCTGTATTGTTGAAGATACCCATCCACATAATCAGACTCAGTTGTGAGCGAATACTTTTCGCAATATAGTGTACCTATTCTTCTGTAATAATGAAAAGTAGTACCTGAGCTCTTAAATAAAATGGAGTGTCAGAGCTAGTCTTAAAAATGATTTTGCTTCCTGAAATGTGATCACTTTGATGCCAATAATCATGGTCTTCACATAAAGAGTACAAGTGCTTCTGAATAGAATGTTGTTTCCTACACTGACTTAAAGAGATTTACTGAAATGCAGCTGTGAAATATTACCAAATTCAATTGCACTAGTAAATGATAGCTTGTGGCTTAATATGTCAAATATCACTTATTTTAGAAAATATTGCTTAAATCTAGCTTACTGTGGTATAAACCTAACAAATGCGGCTTATTCATCCAACCAGGTTGAAAACAAACTATATACGTATGTGTATATTTGAAAAAAAGAAAAGAAAAAGTAGAGGGAGGCAGCTGTCTAGCTGGACTTATTTGAACCTTGAGGTATAATGAGATGGAAAGTAAGGTGTCTGTTCCTTTTTTATATAAGTGTGTTCCATATAACTTGTAGCTATGTAAAAATAAAATAGTTTGATTGTGATGGCCAGTATGTTTATTAGGTTTTGTATGTGGGTTTTTACTTCTATAGGCTGCCCAGGGTCACCATGAATTGGGCAGCCCTATACATTTTGTTACTAAATAAATAATCCATAAGATTTGAGGTTTCTAATAATTTTTTTCATTAAAAGTAATTAAACAAGACAAATTCACCTCCCATTACTCTAGGAAATAGGAATTCATAATGGTACTGTGGCAATAGCACATTATTTCTTTTGATAGACAAGAACTGCTGAGTCAAGATGGAGGGTATATTCCAAGCAGAAATTACAGTAACCTTAAAAGTTGCTCAACAAAACATAATAGCCACATTGGGTCCAGCAATTACAAGAAATAAAAGCTAGCTTGGAGGCAGCAGTGTAAAGATTCTACCAGGGTAGAAACTAAGGAGAGCCATATGGTAGATGAATTGGCTTTTTTTTTAAAAAAAAAGTGAGATTTTTTTCCCCTTCAGAATTCCATAGGGATTAGAAAAAAGAACTGAAATGGGATATTTCTTTGTCAAAGAAAACATCACGTACACCAATGTGGCGTTATGTGTATTGGTGATGCTTAGAATTGCCCTAGGTACAATGCAATTCTCAGCTCTAAATCTGTGCTCAGGGGAGAGAAGAGAGCAAAGAGCAGTGGAGCAAACAGTCTGCAAACCAAAAATTCTGAAGGAGGAACCAGAATGAGACACTTCACAATATACATGCAGGAAAAGCCTCTTGTTATTGACAGGCGTCCATGGGATGAGGTTTTATAAAAAGCAAGACAACAACAATATCGGAGCCCTCTCTTTTTTGATGTGTGTCACACTTTTTGATGCTCCCTTTTTTAAGCTGGTACTAGAAAGGGGTTAGGGCTCGGGAATGGCTGATGATCAGAGAACGAGAAGTGGTACTATCTCTGACAGGGGTCACCAACCTTTCAGACCTCAGGAACCATTAAATTCATAATTTTAAATTCCATGGACCGCTAATATGGGTTTATTTAAAAAGATAAATAGTATTTAGTGCAATATAAAAAATGCAAATAATTTTTCTGCGGACCACCAAATTTTCTCACAGACCACCAGTGGTCCACAGACTACCAGTTAGTGACCACTGATCTATGAGACGTTGTCCAGAGTTGGGTAGCTACCCTATTTGGATTGTATGAAGATTATCATTAAACTGAGATAACAGTACTTTGCAGCAATATGCAACTCTGTTGTAAACAGACCTTTAATTCTCTTTTAAATGAGAGACTAGTTGATGAAATAGAATCATAAACTTTTCCTTACAAATTACTCTCACATCTTTCTTAGTGATGAAATCATTTATTATTTCAAGTTTTAGTTAGAGCAGTGGTATTATTAAATTATCACTGCATTTACAAATTGCAATTCATAAATATAATAACATAATGCTAGTTATTGCAAATATATATTTCTTGGGAAAAGGTAAGCTTTTCATTTTTATCCTGGTAGAATTCTTGACAGTATTATTGGTGAGACTTAAGAAAGAAAAAGATCAAGAGCCACTGATGCAAATACCTGTCTCCTCACCAAAGGTGGAATAATTCAGAAACAAAGTAGACTGAGAAGTCTATCTACTTTATTTTGAAATCATAGTTAGTGTGAAATATGAAGGAAAGTGTGATTAACCAGGTGGTGGTTGCAATATAGCAATACTGCATAATTTAATCCTAGCCGCCCTCCCAAACTATGATTTCAGAATCCTTTGCTTTAAAATTTGGGTCAACTGAGTCAAGTATCAAAAATCAGTGCAAGAGTAAAAAAAGAAAGGAAGAGAGTGGGACAATGTGTCTATGTTTCAGAAGCTTAAGGCAGGAATGCATATATACCCCAGGAAACAGATTCCATCAAAGGATCACTTTACTAAGACAATCTGAATGGAACTTTCACTGAGCTTCATAGAAATGTGCTTAACCTCTTTTGTCCTTTAGCAGAAAATGCAAAAAGGAGGGTATTAAATCTCTGTAAATTTCTAACTGAAGAGAAATTCATCCAAGGAAAATATGTAGGTGTAGATAGATAGGATTAAAAGTTTCAATAAATTCTATACTGTAAAAGGCCTTGCGTGTCTAGGAAGAAAAGAAACTTGCTTCACCTGGTACAAATAGCAAATGTTAGTGATAGTGCCTGAGGTGATTTTTTTTTTCCTGGAATGCAACTCCAGTACTATACCTTGAGATTCTTTGTATATTTGCCTTGCTCATGTTAACAAAATGCTATTGAAACATTATTATGCTATTAAAACATTATTATTTTTTAAATTGTGGACAGCCCAAAGTCATGTATATGAGGTGGGTAGCCAATGAATTTACTAGATGAATAAATAAATAAATGCTCTAAGTGAAGGAAGACTAGGATTAGGATAACTGCACTTCACATTTTAATTTACATTTTGACAGCAACACAAATGAGCCCACTATTAAAAGAAAATTACCAGTACCTTCAGCTCCCCCCCCCCCAAAAGTACATTCCTGCTTTTTATATCCTTGATTTTTGTTAGCCTGTTCTATTCCCTTTTAAACAATCCTTTTACTTTCTTTCAGTTTGCAAAGGCTGTTGGGGTATATTTTGGATGAAGAGTTGGTTAGATAAAAAGACATACTATGGACAAGACTGGAGCCAAATATAGACTTCCCATATTTAAACCCTCCCCTAAATAAATATGAAAACAATGGTCTTTTTCATTCCTTTGCAGATACAGATCAACAAGTATGATTTAAATACTTCGGGGAAGAAGTTTGGTGGCAAATTATATCAGTGGAGAATGCAACTATGCAACAGGTCTAACTTTTAATTTCCTCCACAGTTAAAAAGAAAATTGGGAATAGAAGCCTCAATATGACAAATGTAAAACAAGAACTAGCATGAGCAGCTGGCACTCTCTTTGATTTCAGCCTGGGAGATCTGGGTTGAAGTTCTTGTCACACACTAAAATTAAGATTCATGGGACAGCAGGATGTAAGCCCTATTAATAAAAGCAAATAAAACAGGATTGACAAAGCCACAGGTACGCAGGCGACTCATAAATCACTTGTGAACAAAACCTGTGTTTTGTTACCTGTGTGTAACTTCTTTTGCCTGAATTTCTGATCCAGAGTGCTGGAGAAAGCCACCCCAGGTCTGATTCCATTGGGAACATTTTACTTTCCCAACAAAAAGGGAAAGGTATTGTCAAAATAATTCAACACAGATATAGGCATAAAATGGCATAAAAGCTCAGGTCTTAAATAAGTCTGTTAATTCAAAAAGCACTAGCAGACTCTTCTCAAATTTCAACACAGATGTTGAATTAAAGAGCTTCTACACTAGTCAAGCAGTGGGTTATTGAAGGCTTGTGGGTTTTGAGAAATTGAATAAAACAGTAAAGAACAAATAGAGGCAATGCTCCCCTATCTAACTGAAAAACAGATGCATTTTTTTTTCCTGGAAGGCAACTCCAGCACTATACTTGGAGACCTGAGTGTTCACTTCGTACAACTGCTCACGGTAGAGCAATGATGTTGCAGCATTACACGAGTTTCTGAGTTGGATCAAGCAGGAAGGGTCCACATATCCGCCCCCGCCCCTCCCTCGTTTTCCCACGGGTAGCCAGAGAGTTCAGCGCTTCCTCTCCTTTTCTAACCCCCAAACCGCACCACCCACCCGGCATACTAACTGATCCTTGGACGACCACGCCAAGTACGAAGTTTTCGCTTTGAAAAAATCTCCGAATAAATTGGCGATGGGAAGTGGCTTCCCGCTGGTAAGGTCAAATATGCTACGGCGGAGCAGTTCCACTTTTGACAGGACAGGAGACAGCGACTTCTCCCGAGGGGAGACGAAGGGAGAGAGAACCGCAGGACTTTGGTAACTGACGCCTCGACCTGGAGGGCAGAGGCGGGTTACCTGACTTTTGGGAAGGAAGCGTCGGGATTTGAATAGGGAAACAGCACGGCGGCTCCAGACTTTCCAGCCCCCGAAGGTAAGGATGGGTACCTGTTTTGCCCACGGCGCCCTGCCCCAGCACCACCAGCCGGAGAGTCCGCGCGGGGGTCAAACTGACGGCTCTGCGCAGCGGCCGCGGGAAACTCATGGCGAGGCCGGAGCTCGACGGCGCGGAAGACGCTTGAGGGGATACCGCTGCTCGCTGCCACCGAGAACCCCATGCACAACTCGGACTCCAGCTCACGCCACTCGGCAGCCGGGCGTCAACGGCTGTGTGTATTTGTGTGTGTGAGGGGGGAGTGAAGCTCCGCCCAGGAGGGGCTGGTCAGAACCGTCGGCTCCTCCTGGGATCGCGTAACCAGTTCTGGGGCCGCCGACCCCGCCCATCGCCCTCGAGAGTGGCTGCGGCGCACAGAAAAGGGGGAAGCCTGGGCCGTCGGGCAAGCCTCGGCTAAGTCTTAAACTCAGTCGCGACGGCAAGCTGGTACCAGCTGCGTCCTCAGCCGCCGCCTCAGGGTGGGGTGGGGGCTCTAGGCATTAATTAAGGGGGGGGCATGAACTCCGCACAAAGCGAGGTTGCTGCCGCTGCTGCTGCTCCGCGTGGCTCTGAGGCGCTCCCGGTGGGTTCGAGCGTCTGTGGACACAATTACCTCAAAGGTGGTTTCCCCCCCCCCAAAAAAAGTCACTGGATTGCCTTTTTGGCCTCGATGGAAGACGTTTCGCTTCTCATCCAAGAAGCTTCATCGGAGCCGATGAAACTTTTTGGATAAGAAGCGAAACGTCTTCAGTCGAAACAAAACAAAACTAAACCCTGTCCAGTGGCCTTTTGAAAAAGCACCTTTGGTCCGAGCGCATCCAAGAACTGATCGAAACGCACACTCTCGAGTCTCTACCCTAAGCTGAAATCTGTCAGGGTCTGAGACAACAGGGACTGCAGCCATGACTACCGAGTTTATAATTGCACTTCTCTGGAGGGCGGCAAGTCAAGTAGGGGAGATGCCTTATTTCATCCTGTCTCCTATTATCCAATTTAAATGAAAGATTGGGAGTATGTACCGTACCGTGCTCTTACGGTTGGCTTAGCCATGATTGATTGAATAAACTACATTTGGTTGGGGTGTATAAGACGCTAACTCATCATTTATGGTTTGCATGATATCTGCTTGCCAGATCTCCCACAGTTGGTTGTTTTTGTGGTGGTTACTAATAACTGGAATTAATAACACACACCATCTTCTCCAGAAGACTGAAGTTTACAGAATGTCCAACCAAGGCAACAATCGTGTGAGATCTGAAAGGCATTATGCTAAGAGCCTTCATATTGTTTAAGTCTTCATATTGTTTGCCCAGGCAGCTGGGCAAAAATCAAGGGAGTAAGCCAACACAGTTTTCAGTAAATTTGCTGGGGGATATAAATGCAGCATCTTGAAAAGTGTGATAGGCATTTCCTGGCCACCTTTATAATGAGCTCATTAAGGTGGCATCTCTTTGAATACCTTGAAAAGCTTCTTCCCAGACTTCACTCCATCTGCACTAATTTGTTGTTTTTGTGATAAACTGCCAAGTGGTTTGCCCACTCTCTTCCATATTGTATCAGTGTTTCCATTCTTCCCAAAAAATCTTACACATATGTGATAGTTGAATATCAGAGCTTTTGATCTATAAACATGTGTATACATGTACCATTGCAAGAACTCATGCTTAACACTTGGTGATTATATTAGTATGATTGTTTGTGTAAGAGCGTTTTTGCCATTTTTTTTTCTGGGATTTTTACAATTTCCCACTCCTGCATCCAACTTGAAATAGTTTGACTCATTCAAACAAATTCAAGGTTGGATGCAGGATGCAATTGTTTGACTCTTTATCACTCATTCAAGTGCTAATCAAATCCAACCCTACTTAGCTGATTTCAAGATCAGCCAACAATTACTAGGGAATTTGCCCATTGTGACATACACACCATTGCCTATTTATAGGTGAAGGTAAAACATGAAGAGCTTAGGTAGATAAAATCTGAGAAATTATCTTTTTCTATGTCTTTAACAGCTGGGTGGCAAGTGCACATTTATCAGGTGCAACTTCTGGCACATAAATACAGGGATGGATGAGATCCTTTAAAAGACAAATTCCTATCTATCATTGATCAAATCTAGAGAAAAAATAGACAACTTTATCTGGTTGTGTGCTTCAACAGAATATTTTAATTGCCTTTACTGTAATATAAAATATTCATTTGAGTAAAATCTCATATAACTTTAAAGAGATCCTGTATATTTCAACTAAGTAAAGTAATCTGGAACAAAACAATTCTGCTTCTTGCTGGATGATGAATTTATCATCAATTTATCATTTCCATAGTGCTGGTTATTGTCTCCAACTATTAAAGAAATCCTTCCTTCCTTTGCATGGGACCCAGATGCTCTAAAAGATGGAAATTCACTGGATGTTGAGCAAATTGCTTGCAGTGGAAAATGTAAACGATGAGAGGAAATGCCAGGCTATTTCCCAAGGGTGTTTAAACAACTGTCCCATGAAGAAACTCCCTATTATTCAATGGGACCACAACATTTTCCAAGTGAAGACTGAATAGACAATTGTGAAGGAACTAATAGGACCAATTTGGTGTGTTCTTGTCTCAAGATACGAAAGACCCAAGTTTCTTTTAAACCTCTTTAAAAGGAGTACAATGTGATAATTGCTAATTCAAGATATTATGCTAGCAAATAACCAAGTAGCTAATTTCAGAACATTTTAAAAACTGTAGTATTGCAAGTCATTAAGCCAATGATAGGGGACAAGGTGGCTCACTGGCTAAGATGCTGAGTTTGTCGATCAAAAAGGTCGGCAGTTCAGTGGTTCGAATCCCTAGTGCCATGTAATAGAGTGAGTCCCGTTACTTGTCCCAGCTTCTGTCAACCTAGCAGTTCGAAAGCAAGTAAAAATGCAAGTAGAAAAATAGGAACCACCTTTGGTGGGAAGGTAACAGCATTCTGTGCAATTTCGGCATTTAGTCATGCCAGTCACATGACCACGGAGATGTCTTCGGACAGTGCTGATTTTCGGCTTTGTAAGAGAGATGAGCACTGGCCCCTAGAGTCAGGAACAACTAGCACATATGCGTGAGGGGAACCTTTACCTTTTAAAGCCAGTGATAAATAGCTAAATGTAGTTCACCAACTTATCTTATGTAGTGCATAGATCTTTGCAGAGATCTTTGCATGATGAGATTGACATTTTCAGTCTTCTCTCTCTTTTTTGGGGAGGAATGGCAGGTTAAGAGACAAAATACATACCTTACATTTTTCAGGTCAAGCATTCTTTTGATATATTTTGAATATTTTTCCCCCAAACAGTTTCTTTCACTGTTTTGAGAATGCAGTTTCAGCATGCTGCACACATCTTGGTTTGACTCACATATTGATAGAAGGTCCTGAACTAGGCTAATGAAAATTAATTTAGACTTTCTTAGTATCTCACCAAACTGTTGATACTCTTTAATTATAAAACTTATAGATGGTGACAAAACTTAGCTGATCTTGCATGATTTTGAAAAAGCTAACTAGATTGGATCAGTTTAGTATATGATGAGAGAACCACCAGAAAAATAATATAAGCTAATGGGAAGTTAACAAAAGCTCCAGAAAAAAGCTATGGAAAAATTGTTTTTGTACTGTTGCCAACTCTGATTTCTGATATTCCAGCTTTTATCAGACAACTGCTCTGCTTATTCATGGATTTTGGTTTTGGCAGATCCGTGCACACGTGGCTCACCGATCTGCAGTGGCAAATTTTCCCATTATTTCTCTGTGTGCAAAATAGCTGTCTTTTGATCAGTTGCACTTCTGCCTTTTGCCTGCAAGACTCTTAAAAGATACTGGCTATAAAAAGGCCTTACTGCTTTCATAATCTACAACAGGAAGGATAAGCTTTTACCCCACAAAACTAATGGGACTTCGCCCCCTGATAAACAGCAGGATTTACTGCTAAACAAAAAAGTCCCTGGACAAATTTTGGTCCAGCTTTCCTGCCTGCTAGATCCTGTCATCCAACTAAAATAACTAGAGACCTAAATACAAAGCTCTGTTTCTTAGACATTTTGATAGATTATACAAGCTGAGAGTTTTCTGTGATGAAGAATGATCAAGAGACAAACATTGTATCATAGCAAATATTCTAAGTTCCCAAACTGAAAACTCGGTTCTTGTTCATATCAATTCTCTAACATGTTTTGATTCTGTTTCAGGAGGAAGACAGAAAGCATATGTTCATTTTTAATTGCATTTTTCTGCCATTCCTAAATTAGTTGAGGGGAATGCCAATCTGTTCTAATAACCCTAATTTATGTGCTAATCATGTATTGGTAATACATCATTTTTTAAAAAATACAAAAAAAATCTTTCCTTTTTCTGGCAATTTGTTAAGCTCTCCCAAGAGCCCAATGGGCAAAATCAGAAATTAATTTCTAAAGAGAAAGATAACAGATGCCATCTTATCCAAAATCTGTATGAAAAGATAACTAACTACATGATAAACTAAAAATAGGTTGCATTATGCCTAATGAGGAATTCTGTTTCCACTTATTCAGAGGTCACTACAGTTGGGTCATCAAATCAAATATTTGTGTGGTTTGGGATTACAATTTATGAGGTCCCATCAAAATAGATTGTAAATTGGCTGTTTTTTAAAAGAAAAAAAATATTACTGACAATTTCATCCACCTTGGTTGAAAACTATTATAAGGATCCATTTCCTTTTATATCACTAGCTTATGAATGCCAAGCTACATTTCCTAATACTTTTTTCTTCTGATGATGTGTACTGTGGATGCAACTCCATAGCTGGTACTATGGTTTGTCGCACAGTCAGATGTTCAGACTGGATTTGGCATTTTTATCCACCTATCAAGTCCTTCCCAAGGACCTGAGCTAGGCAGATGTTGAGGTTTTGTGGTGCGTCACAGGATATAAGCTTTTCTGAGTAAAGCCGCCTTTTGCAATTGACTGATGGTGAATTTGTCAATGCCAATGATGTTCAAGTGGTGCTCCAGTTGTTTTGGGATGGCACTCAAAGCACCTATAACTTTTTAACAATGTGTATATTATTAATATTGTTATTATTGCCCTACTGCATCAATAATATGTTCCTCCTGATCAGGAACCTTAGAATTAGCAAAACATTTCAGGTACCCTCCTACCATCCTGGCAGTTAGAGTTGGATATGATTTCTTGCAGGCAGCCACAAAAGACACTACCAAAAATAGTAGAATAAACACGCTTGACTGGGCACCATAACTTCATGACTCTTATAAATGAAGCAAGAGTTTCATAATTCTACCTCCGAGGCATTTTCCTCCGCTTCTTTTCTTGCAATATAGTCTTTTTTTCTGTGGAGCCTGGCTCTAACCATATAACATAGACTGTTTACACAGCAGCGCTTAGTAGTGAGATCACACTTGCTTTAACAACTATTCCCCTGTTCTTTCCATGCATGTAGCCTGCTATTTTCTGCAGATGTTCTATAGAGGGTTTAATCAACAGCAAGCACAAATTTTGTTGCCTATCCTTATAACAGGCTGAAAGACAGATCTCAAAACCCATATGCAGTGCCCTTGACCTTCCATTCAGCTAACTGTGAATGTGCCACATTCACACGTACAAATGGACCAATCACCCGAGATTGGAATCAGATTTATTTGTGCTTTAGTCCCATTCAAAACATGAATCGTACCTAGGTGAATAATGCCTAACATAAGACAGTTGACTTCAATAGCCTTCTAATTATGCCTCCAGATTTCCAGGCACAATGGTTGAAAATTAGTGGCAGTTTACCCCACAATCATTTTAAAGTAAGAAACACAGAATGGTGTATTCTAAATCATTCATAATATAGTTTTTTTTAAGGGGGGGCACTTCCCTTCTCAAATAACCTGGGAGGGGGAGAAACTTTTCAGATAATGCTGTTCCCATTTACAAAAGTAGTAAAGTGGAAAAGGTCATCAAACACCAACCTATCATTTCCCCAATAAATATTATAGACCCTGAACATTAAAATTGCTCACCTCATGATCACACCATACTTGCTTAAATTTAAAAAAAAAAATCCTAACATATCCTGGGAACCCAAAAGAGACTGCCTGTCTGCTTTATGTTTCCAGTCCTGCCAATGAACGTCTGTTGGCAGATTGGTGAGAATGTTACTTTGCAGCAACAGGCATGAAAAGACCATCTGAGTTCCTGAGACGCAGGGATGCTATCAAGAGAAACAATGGTTCTCAGTTTGCCTTTTAAGTCTTTTCTGGGGGAAAATATCAGCAATTCTATTAAAATGCAGGAAGGCAGATGCTAGGCGACTCCCTAGGGCAAATAGACAGTTGGTTTAGCCACACTTCTAGAAAGCTCAGCAAGTTCATTCCCATTTGGAAAAGAGAGCTGCAGGATCTCTCCATCTAAGTACATTGTGTTAACTGTTCACCCTCTCCCTTTCTCCTCCCCTTCCCCTGACAGAACAGAATCTAAGCCTCTGAATATCAAGACCATATATGATTGCAATTGCTGCTTATTTTGGGTGATTTAATTTATTCTTGTTCCACATCTTCAACATGCTGTTTATCCTGTAACTTTTGCTAAGGGCTTTCTTGTGATGCTTTAAGTCAAGCTAAAACAAAACTTGCCGTTCCATCAATGTTCAGTCTTCTTTTACTGCTAGATGAGCTTTTTCTGTTTTGTCAAGCCTTTTGATAAAGAGCTGGCATGGCAATATATTCTTACAGGTGGTATTTCTAACACACCTTCTTTTTAATTGCATCATTGGTTTATCCTGGTTTTCTGCCCCTCCTTAAATCAAGTATTAAACTTGAAAAAAAGAAAATTAGTACTGTAATAGTTAATAATGAAAACTCAATTGAACTAATAGTACCATGTTTCACATATATTACAGAGTTCAATTTGTTAAACAAACCATAATTATTTGGGCTTGCACATATTAAACCATAGCACATGATTTACACATAATTGCTGCATTCGCACAGTGTAATAAATATGAAACAAGCCATAATGTGTCCTGGGTGCTTGGACATAAAGTAATATTTTAACTCTGTCCACTGCTCTATCATCTTGTTGTTTATGAAATTTTATGTAAAGTATTAATAAAAATGCATTTACTTCTGAGTCCATCTTTTCTCCATTTGCAAATGTTTGATGTCCCTGAGCAGAACCCAACTTTTTTTGGATGGAACCTTGCTTGTTCCAAGAATTTACTAACCCTCCATATTGCAATGTATACATATAGTCATGTATTTTGTTCCTTTTTCAATGCTTGAAAAACAAGAGCCAGAATTCCACACCCAGTTTAACTGTAGGGTTACTGGAGGTGATTAAGGTATTTTTGTTTTTTGTTTTTTTTAAAAAACGTTTAATGTTAAGTATTTTTCCCTTAAATTCTGCCAGTGCCCTGCCCTTCTAACCCCTGGGCTATATTTTAAATCATTATTATAAGTATGAATTACCCAAACAACTTAGTCATTTTCCATTCACTTGTAGTTTATGTTTCTCAGCTAATAGAACTTCTTGCCCTTTTATCACTGGGAATAAATGAAATAGCTGTTTATCCCAGTAGAACACAATTTACTGGCTTGGATGAGTACGTAACATGTTACATAAAACTTGCATGCAGTCAATAATGCCATTTTAGTTCCCTATTTTTGAAGAGAAAATATTCAGAACTGCTGACATCCAGATTTATTGATCGTCATTTACTTTGTAACCTCAAGACTAGACCACTATATTGCACACAAAGCTCTCTTTGATGAATGTTTGGAGCAGCGAGCTTGTTTCTTGACTATGAATGGATAAGTACAACTAGCACTCCGGGTTTGAAACTAATTTTTTCCCACATACTGTTGGGCTTTCCACTGCTCTATACCTTCGTTAGAGAGCACAGGCTTTGTGCACAGAATTGGCCATCTGCTCATTTGAAATGTTAAGGAAACACTGAAGAACAGGTTGAGCACTGAGATATACCTACTTACAGGGGTGAAATCCACTTACCTTTGCTATTGGTTTGGTAGCAATGTGATAGAGTGCGTGCATGTTTGCGCACTCACTAGCTTCACTCGCACTCCACTTCCAGGCATGCACAAGACCTTCTGCGCATGCTCAGAGGCTAAAAAACTGATGTGATGATGTCCGGGCAGATGGGCGGAGCCTTCTACCGAGCACATCTGCAAAGGTAAGTGAACAGCGATGGGGGGAAATCCACTGTGCCACACAATTTAGATTACCTATAAAGCAGGAAATCCTGCTTTCTAGCTAATATAAATCATGTGTCACAGCTGATCGTTGAAAAAACTGGTTCACCCAAACCAGTAGCATTTTTTTTTACTATCGGTTCAGGTGAACCAGTAGATTTTTTTTACTACTGGTTCGGGTGAACTGGTCCGAACAAGTAGCATTTCACCCCTGCCTAATTAGTATACTGCATGACTTCTTACCTTGGAAGAAAAAGAACACATAGTGGTTTAGAAGAGAGACCGTAGTATATTAGTAGACTATTTGCAGAACATTCAGATATAAAAAGCTCCAGGTCCAGGATAGACTTATACACAAGCTTTGTTTTCCCAATAATATTTTGGTTCATCCTAATTAGTTTTAGTTTTTTGATATGTTATCTGGCTGAAAGGCTGGTTCAGAACAATTATAGGAAAAAGTTGTTGTGGTGTAAAGTGTGGATAGAATCTGATAGAAAGATGGATGGGGGGAAAAAAGTTGGCAAGTGCATCCTGGGTAACTCTGTTCTGGTTCCATAGTTGGGAACTATTTTGGTAACCCTGTGCATGTTTACATTTTTATTCAATTTAGTAAATTGAATATCAATTAACACAAGAAACAGAAATGTTTTGTAGCGTACAGGAAAGTAAACAAAAAGGACATCTGTTCCAAAACACTAAAATCGTGAAGTTGGAAAATGTATTCTGAAACCAGGGAGCCAGAACTGGCAACACACATCTCTACAATTGTTAAAACTGTGTTATCATACTGATAAGACACCCAACCTAACCCTTTCAATCTGCTACTCTCCACAATTGTGTTACAATACCCTTCATCTCAGCAGCAGCAGATGAAAAGAGAAAGGGCTGGAGCTTTAAGGGCTGTGGTGGTACAGTGGTTAGAATGCAGTATTGCAGGATCATTCTGTCCACTGCCAGGAGTTCGATCCTGACTGGCTCAAGGTTGACTCAGCCTTCCATCCATTTGAGGTTGGTAAAATGAGGACCCAGATTGTTGTGGGCAATAGGCTGACACTGCAAACCTCTCAAAGTGTCAAGCATTATGGAGCAGTAAATAGTCAAAGTGCGATTGCTATTGAGCTAGGAGCTTAATGCCACTTATCTGACAATAAGCCACTCAAAAACCTAGCTGATGTCCCTGCCTATTTCAGGATGGGAGATTTGGTGGCTGCTGTGCTTAAGGAAAGAGAAGTTCTAGAGACAAGCTGCCACCACATAATTTAATGATACACAGAAAGAACGGATAATTAAATACCTTATTAATGCTATTATCCATTATTGTGGACTGTAGGTTGCCCATAAATCTTATAATTATTCTTAGAAAGCAGTTCTCCTTAATTTGAGCTATGATTATCTTAAGCTCCTGAGCAACCAGATATTTTTTTCTTAAAAGTCTCTGAGGCAGAATAACTTTTAATTAACCCTTGCTTACATTCATTGCTTGCAGATTTTTGATAGCAAAAGCAAAAGAATCTAACACAAAAGAACATTCAATAAAAATTGAATGGAAACCATTATTTGTCTAAAAATGTACACTCAACTTCGAGCAGAAATTAAATACAAAATACATCCTGATCCAACTGAGTCAAATATTGATGACTTTGGCAAATTCTTAGAAAAATCCAAAGGGAGTCCCTGAATTTTCATCAGTCTTGCAGTCTGCCAGATTTCCTTTTCATTGCTTTCCTCAACACATAACTTGAAATTCAAATGCAGAATGGTGTAGATAGTATGGAAGGTGATTTGTGGATCTCTCTCTAGTGTCATCTTTCTGCATCCTTTAATACTGGGGTGTCAAACTCGATTTCATTGAGGGCTGCATCAGGGTTGTTTGTTTGACCTCAGGGGGCTGGGGTGGACATGCTCGGTTTTTGGCTGCGATGGCCTTCTGCAACCTCTGTCAGTAAAAATGGAGCTTGAGAGGACTGTGCGGGCTGCTCCTTTGTTGTTTCCAGGTAGGTTCCACGGGCCAGACTAAGCATCCCACAGGCCGGATCCAGATCACGAGCTTTGAGTTGAACACTCCTGCTCTAATACAAATCCAAAGATTATAAAGTTTTGCTGCTGAGTAGGAACAAGTGCACTTCCGAATAACAGACCAATGAAACAAGTACTGTGTATGCTCAGAAATCTTAATAAAAAAACATCTGTGTTTACACAATATAATGGCATCCATAGAGAAGAGGGGAGGGGCTATCCTAGCATCATATGATTGATGAAATGATGTGAATTATACCATTTCACTCATTGTGGCTTCTTATGGACACCTATGCATGAGAAACTAAGAATTAATTATGATGAAAGGACTCAGCCACTGAATGTAACCCAGACAACATATGAAATTTTGACTGACTTGGGATTTAATAATCCTCCACTTTTATATTATTGCAAAAACCTTTGTGCTAGTCAATATTTCCTGTTCATTTTTTTCTGTTAAATTGTAAAGAACACAGAAAAATCCTGGAGTGACTGAATTTTTATAAAGGACCATAGGTAAAGATAAGTTACCAGAAGTCATGATTCTGTCCCGTTGTTAAATTATATCTCATTTGTTTTCCAACTACATACTTGCTGGGAAAAATACAACAAGCAGCAGAGATGTATGGGTCAAACAGTTCCACTCTACAGCTGCATATCTTTGTGTCTAGAACCAGAAAGCAAGATTAACTTTCTGACTGACCTTTCCATTTTAGTCCAGATAAAGTAAGGATTAATGTAAACAATCAATCTGAGGAACCCTTTTACTTACCTTTTATGAATCTTGATTTCAACTACAACTACATTATTCCATGGTAATCTTTGTTTGGTCCACAGCCCGGGTTCTTACGATGTGGACCTAATGAGAAGTTCATTTGGGGTGCCATGTAAATATAGTCATCTTGATGCTGTTTTATCTCATGTGCTTGGTAGTACAATTTAGTAAGTTTAGGGAAGTGTAGTAAAGAGCCATGGTGGCCCAGTGGTTAGAATGCAGTACTGCAGGCTACTTGTGCTGACTGCCAGCTGCCTGCCAGCTGCCTGCAATTTGGCAGATTGAATCTCACCAGGCTCAAGGTTGATTCAGCCTTCCATCATTCTGAGGTGGGTAAAATGAGGACCCAGATTGTTGGGGACAATAGGCAGACTCTGTAAACTGCTTAGAGAGGGCTGTAAACACTGTAAGGCAGTATATATCTAAGTGCTATTGCTAAAAATGGGACATGGAGAAAAATAAGCTGATAGATAAAGAGGGCTGGCATTAAAAGCCTCACTAGTAGTTCAGGAAGCCCTCCTCCTTTTGTATTAATTTGTGAACTAAATAGCCTTACACAGAAGTCAGTTGTAGTGATTTAAACATGTTTCCTAATAAGTGTGCAACTCTTTAATGTAGTCTGAGCCTTCTACTGGTAATGTAAGGATATTGATTTTTGTGATTATTTTTATTAATATAGTTAAAATGAGTGAAATAGTATGAACACTGCACAAAAATATCTTTATACAACCTTGGAATCTCTTAATTTGGGATAGATTTGGGGCAAATGGATAGAGCTGAGCTTTTACTGACTGGATGCCCTTCCTGACGCCATGCAGAGTTCACAGCAGATAGTCTTTCTTTGCACCCTAGGAGAGAAACATCTGCTGCCACCTAGGACTGAACTCTCAACCTTCTGAGTGGGAGGTATCTCCAGTACTAGGCCACCACACTGCTCATATGAAATACTGCCTAAATATTAATATTCATATCAATTATCACCAATATTATGAGATTAGGAATGAACTGCCCTTTTTAAAAAGCTACCCCTGGCCATGCCTCAAAGTTAAAAACTTTTTCTGTCTTATAAATAAGCATTAATTATTGATCCAGCTAGTATATGCCGTGAGGATAAATTGTTGCAGTATTTTTCCATTGTTGTTAATCAGGATTGCAACTCACACTCCACCTGCAACTCAATGACATTTGCAGGCTATCAGAACCCAGATTATTGAAATGCATTTTTTGTTTGCAGTTAGTATGGACCCATGATATCCTAGAAAAATAAATTAAAAATAAACCAAGTCTTTTAAAGATATCCTCAAAACTGTTGTGGGAACAAAAAGTATGAATAGAGCATATTTATCATTGTGGTGTCAAGCCTCAAATGTTTGTCAAAACAGTGTTTGCTACATTGTAATACTCATTTCAGAGATTTACAAAAGCAGAAGGTGCAAATCCAATTCTACTATTGTCCAGTTATTCTAAGACTGAAACAGATTCACAGATATTTTTCAGAGTTCTAGAGTTATGATTCTCTCTGCATATGTATAACTCTTTATATGTCTCTGAGGAAGTTTATTTTGTTTGTTTGTTTATTCAATTTCTATAGCATCTCTTACAGCAGTGTTAGCATCTAAAAGGCTCCAGTGACAGCTGTTTCTGTACCTTTGATTGGCAACATAATGTGCAAACCAGCTTCAATGAGAAACCTGCATAATAAGAGAATATGAAAAATTTGCCTGTAATTTAAATTAGCGATGGTCCATTGATAAACCAACCATCTCTTCATGCTGTAGTTTTTGAGCAATAGGTATGAGCATTTAGTATGAACCAAACCTAAAATCTAAGTCAGCAGGCTCACATATTTTTTTAAAAACCCTATGAATTGCTTTATTAGTTATATAAAATCAATGAATATAAATATTTTAAAAGAAAAAAATCCATGGACATAGGCTGATCCATTAAAAAAATCCATGGGACTTGTTTAAGTGAAAAATTAACAAGCTTTACCAGCACGATTTTCGTAATCTATTCTCTCCCTAATGGTGTCCTCACAGTGGCCAACTTGCCATGGAAAACTCACCACGGCGGACTTGTCACAAGACAAATCAACAAATACAAAAGTTAAATTAATTTCAATGGAACAGTGGCCAATAATAATAAAATAAAGTCAGGCCAGAAATACTATAATTTCAACAAAAACATGTTTCAAATATTAAAGTAACTAAATTAAATTATTCATACAGTGTTGAATTGTCCCACAGTGAGTTGTTCCACAGTGAATTGGCCATGGCGAATTGTCGTAGACTCCTTAGTTTATGTGCAAACTTAGACTTAGTGCAAAATAAGAGAGAATCTTTCTGGCTATGGAACCTCAGCTGTTAAAAATACTCCCTGGAAATTTGGTGCTAGTATTTTCTTATAGGTTTGAAACCTTAAAATACAAACATTTTAATTGGATGATCTTAATTGTATTAATACATTTGATAATTTTTATAACAGATTCATTGAGTTTTTATTAAATAGTATATAATACTGATTACACCCGTATATTGCCTTAATTGTAGTTTTTAAATTTTGTTTTGTTTATAATATTTTAATGTAAAAATAAGAAGTACACAAGCAGTGAAGATATTTAGTGATGGCAACAATAATGATTATAATAATATTTTTTTAAAAAAATGTTTACTGAGAATAACCATATGCAACACGAACATTTTCTATTTCCTTAATGTTCCCGAGATATTACAATCCATCATGACAGAACAGGAGCAATTTCAATGGAATTTATCCGGAGAACAGTTTGCGGCTGAATGACAACTGAAGAAAAAAACAAAGGGGGGTGGAATTAAACTCAGGACTTGGCTTTACAAGTGAATTACTTAATAATTTGTCAAAAAGAGCTAAATAATTCCATGACTGATCACAGAATATACATCTTAAAGGTTGCTTGTTTGTGGCACTGAGAAATAAACCATCACTTTGGAAGAATACATTGTTAAATGTATTTGTTAAAATACATTATTTTATCTTGTTAACATGTATGGAATCACATGCAAGATTTGGAGCTATCGGAAAGGAACTGCCTTGCTTTAAAAATTTTAAAATTCAGTGAACTCTAAATCAGGTACAGTTAAAGGGTATTATGCTAAAAGTCCAACAAGCTAACAGCAACTATGCAACATTGGCTGATTTCTTTATATCTATGTAGGGCTAAACTTAATTTTTGAATAGGAGACTACTAGGAAGTTGTCTGAAGGACTATCTTTCACAGGTACATCTGCCTAACTCACAAGAGTGGGGAGGCAGGATATGTTATGGGTTCCTTCCATTAAGAGCCTTCTTGGTGGTAGCTTCCCCCCTCCCCAGTGGAACATCATCCCTGCAGAGATAAGATTGGTCCCCACTTTGATACTCTTTTGAAAGGCCCTGAAGACATGGGTTTACCAGCATGCCTGGGGACCCCAGGTGTTATGGAGCCCATCAAGTGATCTGATGGGCTCAATGGGAATTGAGAGTTTATTCCAATTCTGTAAGCTTTCTGGAGTTACTGTGAATGGGGCAGCCATATACATTTTCTCAATAAATACAATAAATCAAAATAAATCAATGAAAAAAAAGCTGAAAGGAGGCAACAGCAAGCTATATCTGCAATGTTGCTACAATATCATAGACCCAAATAAAAACATTTTTTCTTTTAAAAATGGCAAAAAAGAGAGAAATGGAGATATTTGTGTTGTAGTTCTTGAAACTCAAATTCATTTCCCCCCATTTTATATATAGTTTCTTCCATCATTACAGCAATTATTTGGCTTAGTAGGGGTTTAGATTAAAAAAATAATGTATATTTTTCATCTTACTTTTTCTCGTCTCATAACTCTTCCTTCGACGGAACTTCACATTAACTCTTGGCCAAGACTCAGTCTTCTCTATAATAGTGGCCTCCACACGGACTAGGTCCTTTCTTTATAACAAATTGAGATATTAAAAAACCCTGCTTACTTCCTAATAAATAGATATTTCCTTTGAAAAAGTAAGCAATGGCAATAGAACCATTTCTAAAACAATTACTATTTATTTACTGCATATCTATTTTCTCAAAGAACTTTTTCAAGGTAGCTTACAAAACAAACAATAAAACAAAGCATATATAGAAATAATATCAAAGGAAACAGCAGACTACAACAACATTTTGAAATATACATTTATGATTTTAGAAGGGAACTCATTTCTCCAGGAAATTAAAAGAAAGTGGATGATTGCTGGTCATGAAGGCATGTTTCAGAACAAGGAAAGACGATGAATTAGATTATGTTCAGTATACTAAGTCAACAGACACCACATTTTTAATGAGCTTTTTAAAGCAAAATTCTAAAATGAAGATTTTTTTTGTTTCCTGCCCACAAAACTGAAATGATGTGCATATATCAGTCCATAATGGATTTTGCTTTCAATAGTTCTTTTAACTCAGTGTTTTACCTCAGAGTTTGAAAGGAACAGAAAAATAGGAAACATGGGATTTGATTCTCCCTGGTAAAGAGAATTCGTAGCTTTTTATAGACAGTTTGTTTTGATAAGAAGCCCCCAGATACTTGAATACTTAAGTTCCTTCTTTTCTTTTCCTCTTGGATTCTAACTGCAACCCTCTACTATTTCAACTTGCTTTTTTAAAGATGGTTTAAATACAATGGAGTTACTAAGGCAATTCCCCTCATTTCTGCACACATCTTTCCTCAGCTGCTTTTGAGTGCTTGGTAAAATCCTTTCTAAAGCCTTTCAAACTCCTTTTCAGCCCAGTGCACATGATTCTGAAAAGATTCAACATGACTGAATGACCCCAAAGCATGCCTTACCCCAGGAGAGGCTTTCCCAGCAGTGTGAAGTTATCAGCCCCCACCAACAGTACCTGGAACAGAAGTAAATAATGCATGTTAATCATCATATTACAAAATATGTCAGAACGTTACCAAGGCAATCATGGAAGATGCACCCTTAAATCTGCACTTTGGTTTTCTCACTCTGGTAGTTGAATGACCAGAATGAAATAGGGGATTGCCAAATAAATACTGTTGAGGACAAAAATTGTGTTATTTCCCCCACATCTCTGGAACATCCAAGAGAAGACAATGAGTGATAGCAAACTTCACTGTTTTCATGCATGACATGACTTCTTTCAGTGCTGTAGTGACAACCACACATTTTGAAAAGAAAGAAGAAGGCGGATACTTATTTGTTCCTGGGGTTCTGACACCTCAGAATCAATCTGAAGGAAATTAGACAGAGAGCTTCCTGATGGGACCATGAATATCATGGTCTAGTGCTGTGATGACGAACCTATGGCACGTGTGCCTGAAGTGGCACACGGAGCCATGTTGCCTGGCATGCACGCCATCACCTGTTCCACTTTCAAATTTCTGGCACACATGTGTGCGCAATGATCAGCTGACCTTCATGTATGCAGCAGTGCCAGAAACAGGAAGAGCTGGTCTTCTGTTCTCTTCTGTGAGCATGCGCTTCAGCCAGCTGATCATTGTGTGCGCATGCATGCCAATAACCGGAAGACTAGCTGGCTGCCATGCATGGGCGTCCTGGAAACTAGAAATTCATTTTCTGGCACGTGCATGCCCCTTGGGCAGCTCCTCTTCCAAGTTGCGGCCCAAATAAGCGCACATGCACTCCCTTTTCGGCACTCAGTGCCAAAAAGATTTGCCATCACTGGTCTAGTGGTTAAGGCACAAGGCTAAAAATACCGTAAGAAGATGGTAATTTCTAGTCCCACCTTAGACACAAGAATTGACTAGGTGACTTTGGGCCAGTTACTCTCTCTCAGCCCATTATGTCAGGCTTGGGAGATAAGCTGGCTGGTCATTTCTTCTTGTAATTAATGGATCAATACTTGGTTGATTTGAAAAAAAAGCAGACCTCGCACTTGCAGGAAAATACTAGGAAGAAAATCATGTATTTTGCCATGTTGTCTGAGAATTCTGGGAATTATAATCCCAACATACCGGAAGAATGACAAATTGTGAAATGTTGGTGCAACCTTTTTGTTCATTTCACTAACCAGCCAGCAAAACTTCATGCTCCCATGATAGTTTCTCACAAGATTTCTTTCTATTTCACACCTGTTATGTTACTGGGTTAAATGATGCATAAATATCTAGGGATAATGAAAATTAAAGGAGCAGAACAGAGGAAAAGTTCTTTCCATTGCTAAATTATTCCAAATTGTAATATTTAATCAGAATACAAGACAGCACAGTTCATCACAGTGGCATCTTGTATTATTTTATATGAATCTTCAATTATCCAGGCTGTTTTATTGTTAAGTGGATTAGTTGGGCATTGAACTATGCATCAGAATTATGTTTACAAATCAGAGCAGATGTATATGGTAATGCATAATTAAAACATGTCTGGGTAGGAGCAGAATAAATCACTTTAGAAAGATCTCATGCATTGAAGCCCTGTCTAAAGGATGATAGTGATTAGTTTGGTTTGAATTAGGCAAATAGTAACTGAGATTGTAGCTCCTACAAAACATGGCTGGGGTTGATGTGAGGGGTTTTCCAAAGTACTCAGAGGGCAGCAGGTTCAACCCAAAACAAAGTAAGTATATTTTATAGTGCCAAGGGGACATGCAGACATCAATTGAAAAAGTGAAATGACCACATAAGCTAAAAAAGAGAAGTAAGTTATTCAAAGTATTTTTTCCTCCAACCCCAACAATTTAATGGAGGAAGTCAGAATTAGTTGTGTGAATGAAGTCAGATGTTCACTTTTTAGAAGGTGCCATAGTGTTGAGAAAGTTCTCAGACTGAAGACAATACTTTGTCTACTACAGGGGCGTCCAACTGGCAGCTTGCGGGCTGGATGCATCATGCATCAGCCACACCCACTCCAGCTCCAAAAATGGGAAAAACGTTGTGAAACATCATGTAACGGCAACATGATGCAGCAAGTTTGACACCCAACAATGATAAGAGCTGTTACAGCCTGTTTTGTGTGTTGGGTGTGTTGATTGGAAGATGCTGAAACCTGGGTAGCATGATTTGAAATTATTTACATTCCTGGAGAAAGCCACTAAAACTGAGGTCTCAACCATGTGATGACCTGGGACAAGGCACAGAGGCAACATGACAAACTCACAGGGTCTGACATTGTGAGTCACCTTAAAGAGGCAAAGTGGATGGGGCTGAAAACTGTGTGGCAAGTAGTACAGATGGTCCTCTTTAGCAACTGCCTCATTTAACAACTGTTCAATCATGACAGTGAGGAAAAGATGATTTTCCCAACAATCCTCACATTTAAAGCCTCCCCAGGTCTGTAAAGCAAAGGAAAGGTGAAGCAAGATCAAAAGTACAATCATGATTTCACTTAGTGACTGCTTCACTTAATGACCAAATTGCCAGTCCCCGAGGACTACATGTATGGGTAAAGGGGGAAGAGTTAGAGGCTCCAAAACCTTGAAAACATTGATGGAGTTGGTGATAGCATGGCAGTCACAAAAAAAGAAGGATCTAAAAGAGATCTTAACAGAGGATCTAATTGTTGCCAATAGGGATCTGTAGCACTACAAGGGGCATAGGCAAGAATCTTATACCAAAGGGCACACAACACTGCACTGGCTGATTGAGAGTTTAGGCAGGAGCTAAAGGAATTTGCACTAGTAAGAAAAGGACAAAGTAAGAGAAGCAAATTGGAATAATAGAGTAAGAGGCACAGAAATTCTAACCTTGGGGAAACTGAGGTACACCTTATGCATTATTTAACTTGAGTATAAAGAAGTGGAAACTTAGATAAAAGCCTGGATTAGTGGAAACAGATAAGATGGCTATTAATACTTCTCCACTCCTATCTTGCCTTTGAACAACACCCACAGGTCTATCAGCAACCTTTCTTCCACAGCTCATCATTTACCACTTAATTCTTTTTCTTCTTGGAATGCCATTTGAATCTTAAAAGGGTTCCTGATCATCTTTTTCTCTCTAGCCATCAGCAGAAAAAACATGTTTATGTTCTCACAAATAGCTCCCAGAAGTCATTGTTTAATGTTTTTAGCTCTGTCTCCTTGCTTCTAATACAGTATTTACTCTCCTGTCACAGGACATGCGCTCTTGCGGGAGATGCTAACAGGTAACTAATGATATGGTGAAGCGGAGGCAGACGTGTGTGTTATGCTGATTATAGGAAAGTAATCTTTCGGATTAACACAGGGAGAAAAAAATGATTGCTAACATGAAGCCTACCTTTTCCATTCTGATTCTGTCTCCACATTCAGCAGGTAAGTGGTTTTCAATTAAAATCAAGTCTTCACTGGTTATTTTCCACTGTCTGCTGGCAAAGTGAACAACTGCAAACAGTCTTCCATATTGCCCAGTGGCAATTAACTCATTCACATTCTGTACAAGCTCTGGAAGAAAATTGGTGAGTTAAACTTAATTATTGACTAATTAAGTTTATTTATTACATTAATATCCCACATTTTGTTCAGGAGCTCAAGATGGTACCTAGGCTATTCCCTCATCTGATTATGACCCTAACCCCTTCCCCCCCTCCGGCCACACAAGACTTGGGATAGTTTAGGCCAGGGGTCTTCAAACGTGGGAACTTTAAGACTTGTAGACTTCAACTCCCAGAATTCTCCCAGCCAGCTTTGCTGACTGAAGAATTCTAGCAGTTGAAGTCCACAAGTCTTAAAGTTACCAAGTTTGGGGACCCCTGGTTTAGGCAAAGAGGAAGTAATCGGTCCCTTTTATGGTTGAAGATGTAAAACCTGGTTCTTCCCATTCCTAGTTGAGAACATTTTAAATTATAGGCCACCATGGCTCTCTACACAAATAATATTGTATTGAGATGAGTGTTGGGGAATAATTGCCTTGGATGAATAGCCCTATTATATATCCAAAGTACTGTTTTCTTATACTTAAAAAAATGATTCTAAAGCAAAATTTAAGATAAGAGGAAATGCATACTGCTTTGGGTCTAAAGCCAGGAAGGGCCATAGGCACCTTGACTTGTGAGCATCTTCTCACAAAAGCTGCACTATTTCTTGGCATTGCCCTGAGAAATATACATAAATTCAAGAGCACAAAGGTGTAGCATGGTGTTTTGATCCCCAAATTCAAAGCCTACCATTTCCAGAGATTACATGGCCACTGTTCAAGTCTCTAGAAAAAGATAAGAGTTTCATTCACCTGTCCTTGAATGAGACACAGCACCAATCAAAGTGAGGGCTTTCTCTTTGGGTTTATGAAACATAGGAGATAAGGTTGAATCTCTAAAGGGGCAACATTGACTACATAGGTAAAGGTAAAGGTACCACTTGTGCATATGTGCTAGTTGTTCCTGACTCTAGGGGGCAGAGCTCATCTTCATTTCAAAGCTGAAGAGCCAACGCTATCCGAAGATGTTTCCATGGTCATGTGGCTGGCATAACTAAATGCCGAAGGTGCATGGAACACTATTGACTACGTAACAGTTTCCTAATAGTGATTGATTGGCTAAGAGAGTACACCACGACAATAGCTAGAAGACAAATCTAGCTATTTTCTGTACTGTATCAAATCCCTGATTTGAAAACTTCACTAACGCTAGAGTTGCTTGTGTTTCTTGTTCTGTTATTCTGTGTTAATGATTCCATGTCTTTATTAAATCAAAAGCAGAAAAAAATGGGAGGCAGTGACAATATCAAATGAAACATACAGAAGTGGCACACCTTATGTTTTTTGAGAAGGTCTAGATTATTTACCTCTGTGATGTTCTGCCTCTTCTGCAGGATCTGGTAGCTTGATTTCAGGCCATGGAGGTGATGTCAAGGATGTTTTTGGAAGCAGCCTGTGAAATAACAAGAATCTGCTATTATAAATATTACAGTCAATTCCTGGATGTTTGATTGCATCTTTCAAGTCCCATTTCTTAAAAAAAAATGTGTAGTCCTCTAGGCAAGAATTTTTCACACCTCTCCCAGCTAATGCCTTATCTTAAAGTTTGCGTTAGAACAAGCTTCACATACAGAAACATGAATCATAAAACATGAATTACAGGAGAAGTAGAAAGAGAAGAATAAATTACCTAACCTAATGGACTCCGAAATGCAACAGGTTTTTGCACTAGCAGGGAAATCAATCTCCAGTTATACTGTAGAAGGCCTTCTACTTTGTGCTGGACAACTCAACACTTTTTCAAGCAGAATATCTCCGTTTCAAAGAATGCGGAAACCTCACTTAAAAGGATTTGAGAGTCTAGAGGAGGGGTGCAGGCTTGGGGAAAGGGTGACAAGTTACTATGGGCTGCAGTGGGCTTTCTTCATCCTTCAGGCATAATGAGGCTTGATGGAAAAGTAATTCAAAACAAGCAATGTATTGAGCAGATTTAAAATATAATTAGACTACTTCCAGCAGTTGGGGAGGTCATTTGGAGCATGTACTGACATGTTTATCAGATACTGTGCAGCCAATCTGTTGCGTATACACTCGTTTTTAAAAGCTTTCCATTAAAATCAGCATCACACAGGGGAAGTTTGGGTACCTGGCATAAACCTAACTGTGAATTATAGCTTATCTTTGAATAAGTCCACCCATCAGTGGCTAATTCACCTAACCACAGTAGATGAAACTATGTTTTTTGTCCATGGATGATCAACAGGATTTCAATAATGAAAAAAGCCTTCTGAACATATTTTCAATATTTCTTTATCATATCTTTTGATTTCTCCTTCCATTTTCTAGTATATAAAATTGGAGGAAGAAAAAAAGAGTGATTGCCAAATCACGGGCTACAAATATATATCCATTCATTCAAATCCCTGTGTATTTTGCATGCTGTCCTGTAAAATGTCAGCTAACCAAAGGTTCAGCTACCTTAGGGTGGCACTATTCTGTGGCTGGCTGGCTGGCTGGCTGGCTGGCTGGCTGGCTGGCTGGCTGGCTGGCTGGCTGGCTGGCTGGCTGGCAGGCAGGCAGGCAGGCAGGCAGGCAGGCAGGCAGGCAGGCAGGGAGATGGTGATGATTGCTCTACTGATTGCTAGCCTTCCCTTTAACATAGCAATCAGGCATTCAAAAAGTCCCAACCAGCATAAAGAAGCACCTATGGAGATATTTAGTCATCCTGATCATGGTTGTTCCGAAGGTGCTTTTCCAAATGGCAACTGGATTTTCTTGGTTTATTTCTTGAAAATGTTTCGCTTCTTATCCAAGAATTCTTCAGTTCTGACTGAATGATGGGGAATGGAAGGATTGATAAATTCCTTTTTGGGACAACATAAAGGAGGCTTTTGAAAATTTGTTTGCAGCTCAAGGAAGCAATGGCTGAAGATTTTTCTCTATGGCTTGAGAAAGAAACTGGTAAATTGGATGGGAAGCTAACTGATTCAATTTCTTTCTCTATGCCCATGGGAGAAAAGCTAATACAGGTAAGTCCTCGACTTACAACAGTTCATTTAGTGACCGTTCTGTTACACTAAAAAGTTACTCATAATATTTTTCACACTTACAACTGTTGCTGCACCCCCATAGTCATGTGATCAAAATTCATATGCTTGGTAACTGACTCATATTTATGACGGTTGCAGTATCCCAGGGTCATGTGATCACCTTTTGCGACCTTCTGACAAGCAAAATCAATGGGGAAACCAAATTCACTTAATAACCGTGTCACTAACTTAACAGTTGCAGTGATTCAATTAACAACTATGGCAAGAAAGGTCACAAAATGGGACAAAATTCACTTAACAAACATCTCATTTAGCAACATAAATTTTGGACTCAAAATGGTAAGTTGAAGACTACCTGTATTTTGAAGTTGCTTCCAGTGAGGAATGACAAACTGAGATATTATGGCTGAAAAGCAGCTTGATACTGGATCCAGACTGCCAAAAATTCTCTCTAGATGGGTAGCTTTTTAGAAGACCTGTATACTGCACGAGTCAAAAAGAGGGCTACGAAAATATCTACAGACCCTTCACATCCTGGACACAAATTGTTTCAACTTCTACCTTCAAAATGATGCTGTAGGGGATTGCACATCAGAACAACTAGACACAAGGACAGTTTTTCCACAAATGCCATCACTCTGCTAAACAACTAATTCCCACAAAACTGTCATATTACCTACTAAGACTATATTACTATTCTTCTTCTCTTCCTTCCTAGTACCTATCTCTTCCCACTTATGACTATAACCATTTGCTTGTATTTTTACAATTTATATTGTTTTGTTTGTTTCCTAGTATAATTTGATTGCTTATTAGTAACCTATGACTATCACTAAGTGTTGTATCTTATGATTCTTGATGAATGTATTCTATTTTATTTTTCTTTATGTACACTGAAAGCATCTGCACCAAAGACAAATTCTTTGTGTGTCCAATCACACTTTGCCAATAAAGAATTCTATTCTACCGTATATACTCGAGTATAGGCCGACCCGAATATAAGCTGAGGCACCTAATTTTACCACAAAAAACTGGAAAAGTTATTGACTCGAGTATAAGCCTAGGGTGGGAAATGCAGCAGCTACCGGTAAATTTCAAAAATAAAAATAGATACCAATAATGTTTTTGAATATTTATTTCAAAGAAAAACAGTAAACTAGCGGTGTATTCAATGAAATACTTCACTCACCTCATGATGCTGATGTCCCGCTGTGATGATGATGTCCCGTGCAGCCGCGGGAGCGATGTCCCGCCTCCTATGACACACGGCACAGTGATTCCTATCATTGGATCACTGTACCAGAGGAGGTGGGACATCGCTATGTGGCTGCTTGCCATAACAAGGAGGAGGTGGGACATTGTTGCAGAGCGGCAGGAGGGGGAGGAAGGGGAATCGTAAGACAGCCCTGCATTACATTAGAACGTGAGGAGGGGGGATGGTGCGGTGCGCGCTGCGTGGCAAACTGACACAGAGGGAGGGGAAACTCACAGGGGCACTGGGCCATTCACGAGTGTCACCCAGCGGCATGGCCCCGCCCCTTTTTCTCCTCCATTTCGGGCAAATTTTTCACTGACTCGAGTATAAGCCGAGGCGGCTTTTTTCAGCCCAAAAAGTGGGCTGAAAAACTAGGCTTATACTCGAGTATATACAGTATTCTATTCTATTCTATTCTTTTCTATTCCCATCCCATGCATACTCCAGATAGCTGTTTTTGGTGAGCAGAAACTGATGTTTATTGGTCTTGCAAACAGTTGGGAGTCCTGCAATTCCATTGTGCTCTGAACCATTACTCTATGCTAGCCTCTTAGGGGGTCTCAAAGTTCAACCAAAGCATCTGTTTAATTACTTTGGAGCGCACCCCCCCCCCAATTATTTGTTAAAGTTAAAAAAAAAACCCTTCAGAACTGCAGGTTTGGCACTTACTGGGTGTTTCTCTTCAATCTATTTAGAAAAAAGGAAAATATATGTATACAGTTTTAAGAATTTTCCTTTTTGGCAATACACAGCAAAAGGGTTATTACAGTTTGAGTATAAAAAGTTTTTTGTAAATGGATTAAGGATTCAGATGAATTTGAATTAAAAAAGATTTTGAAGTTAATTAAAAAGACCCTCTCTCATGAGAATTATTTATTTTGCTTGCATTACAAACTTATTAACAAGTCCTTGAAAGTTTGGACATTAGAGGGCACCAGATGGCTACTTTAAAGGAAACATTTAAGGCTTGGTTCTCAAGCTGTTTAACTCTGCAATGAAATCAAAAGATGGTATTGAAGAGAAACAAGCTTCATTGAATAAAATTGAAACAGAGATTAAGTTGGATTTTAAAATTACAATTTACAAGAAAGAAAGGGAAATATTGGATTGACAAATAGAATTGGATGACTCAAACATTTAAAAAGCTATAGAATAAAACAAAATAGTGATGTAGATTATTATTGTTTTTATTTTGAATTACAAGGAATTAAATGGAGCTGCTTCACTAGGACTTCTATGGGATTTTGATAAAAAGTGACAAGAATTTTGAGGGAAGAGACAAAGAGATATGGGAAAGCAATGGTTAGAAATCTATTTGTGGGTTTCAAAGATAGCTGGCAGAAAAAAAAATATGGGGATGGTTTATTTGATTAGTTTCAAGGAAACAGTTCATTTTTGGACAAAAAAGCCCAATTCCAGTTCCATTTATGTATGCCTTCTCATCCCCTTTACATTTAAAGGTCTTTCAAAAGTAAAATTTGAACCAAAAATATAATTCCAAATTAAATCTTTGCACTTGAATGGTTTCATGTACTCCATGTCATAACAACTCTTAGTATTAAATCTGGTCAGGAATTTCTTCTAAATATTGGGGGGCTTAGAGGTGAATGGATCTCCCACTCAAAGAGTTTGTATTATTTTATTTTGTATTTGTATTTTATTGGTCTTGTATGCCGCCCACTCCCAAAGGACTCCGGGCGGCTTACAATGAACAAGGGAAGGAGAAAAATAGACAAATAGACAAACAACAATTTAAAATGCACAACATTCATAGTTCCCGTGGGGCTGGCTATTTTAACAGCCCCCCAACCTGCCGGAGCAGCCAGATCTTAGTGGCTTTGCGGAAGGCCGGGAGAGTAATAAGGGTCCGGATCTCCACGGGGAGCTCGTTCCAGAGGGCTAGAGCTGCAACAGAGAAGGCTCTCCCCCAGGAAGTCGCCACCCAACATTGGCTGGCAGATGGAATCTGGAGGAGGCGTAGTCTGTGCGATCTGATCGGTCTATGGGAGGTAATTGGCAGGAGGCGGTCTCTCAGGTACCCAGGTCCGATGCCATGTAGGGCTTTATAAGTGACGACTAGCACTAGAATTTAATATCCTTTTATTTCTGATTTGCACTTTTCTTTTGGGGTTTTTTGTGCAAGATCCCAATTTTGTTTAGATTAGCACAGATGAGTTTGGTTAATAACTCAAGCCCTGTTCCCTGTCAGTTTTCTGAATTTTAGAAATCATATCATTACCTGTATTTCATCTTGTGTGCTTCAATGAACCAATTTCCAGTCACTGATCTATTATTATGAGTTAAATTACTGTCAGAATGGAGGAGACTGAGGTAGTGATGGGTTCTGGCCCTTGAATCTTGGGTGGCTGAATGAACTACCTGCTGGATCCCAGTGTTCTATACTTAATTAGAATTACTGGCCTAGATCTGCTAGTAAAGTCTTCTCTCAGCCGGCTTTGCTAATAAGCTCATACTTTTTATTCCAATGACGGCAGCAGATGTTCAAATGCTCAGTGCCATTTACTGTAATAAAGCATGGAGAATCCCAAAGATCAACACTGTGCTCATGTATGATAAATGCAAACTATGTCTTTTCCCAAAGGGAGCAAATCTAAATTCTAACCTTCATTAGAAAAACACACAGCATATCTTTTTGTTTTTTGCATTTATCATTTGAAATGAATAATTTTGAAATAAGTCTCGCTCTGGTTCCTAACAAAACTAGCAATGCAATGCAAACCAGTGCTCTTTGGTTAACTCACTACTACCTGTGTTATTCACACCTTTTTTTTATAGTACATGCTCCCCAGCAACATTTTTCCCCTCGTTATTTCTCTATGATATTGGTTTCAACTCATTTCCAACCATGAGGTAGAATTAAACCAGCCTTAGCTGAACTCTTATTAAAGTGCTACTTATCCCTTATTCCCAAAACGGTCCAAAGGCAGCTTCAAGATGGAGACAATGTGTTAGTCTACAATGCTCCTTAATCTGGAGGGAAATCAGGTGGGGGCAGTGATGTGCAATAGAGGCAGGACAGGGATCAGCAATGGAAATGGCAATTTCCACACCAATTATTTTTCTGCCAAGGATGGAAAACTTTAGCTAGGCATTTGGAAAAGGCCCCCAAGAGCCTAATAGATTCAGAGTTTGGACAGAAGCCCTGCTCTGGCAGGAACCAAATGCATATAGTGCACAATGAAAAATACAGCTGCTCTTAAGAGTTAAGATTTTGTGCCCCTCCCACACACACATTAGGTAGAAATTGGGAGGAAAGCTATATTTCTATGTGCAAGAATGTGATTACAGTTTTTTGTGTACAGTAATTTGAGATTTGGCTTTACTAAAGTCCTGAATAAAGTGGTAGCAAAACTCCAATTCACTTCATGCTGTTCTCTGAATGAGGTGAGAGTTCACAGACAATGGCGGCTTAGGATATGTACAATGTGCATAGCTGCATTCTTTGTCACTGTCTCAAAGTCAGCAGTGGTAAACCACTTCCTTATTATTGTTAAGAAAGCTACTGGATGTGTTTGGTTCTTAAAAATGGACAGACTTCACTTCAGATTGTCTGGGTTCATGCAGCAGCTAAGTTAAAATGTGGTCAGCTAATTTATGGCTTCAGGCATTGTATGAGTCCCACCAGAATAGTTGATTTATACTCCAGTCTGAGAAGCAAACTCAGGCAAATTGGTTAATGTGGTAAACTAGAATTCCATATACTGTTCATTGCAAACTTTGAAAAACATGAAAGGCCTCTTTGTAACAGAGATATCCACAAATGTATCTTATTATTTATTGAATTTATATGCTGCCCATTTCAACAATACAATGACTGTGGCCAGCTTACGATATAATAGAATTTAAAAAGTGGGGAGGGGGAATTAAAATAGAATAAAAAGTTAAAAATTAAAATTAGAAACCAAGATGATGAGCAGCCTGGGGGGAGAGAATCTTCTCTATCTCATCAACAATGTAGCGGCAGCAGAGACAAAAGGCCAGGAGTGTGGGGGCCAATCTGATCTCTGAATAGGAGAATATTGTAGAGTGAGGGGGCCACAGCAGAAAAGGTTCTTCTCCTCCTGGATTCTGCCAGCCGAAATTCTTTGGCTGACAGGATCAGAAGTAGCTCTTTGTAATGGAACAAATGAGGCAGGTTAATCTCAACACAGTGAGGCAGTTCCTCAGATACTCTGGAACCCTGCCATAAAGCGTTTTAAAGGTAATGACCAACACCTTGAATTGGATCTGGAAGCAAACTGGCAATCAGTGCAGCTCATATAACAGTAGTGTCACTTCTGCCACCCCAGGAGCCTCCAGAATTGTCCACACCATATCTTCACATATGTATCAGTAGTGCACTCTGGAGACCAAAGATCCCAATGAACACAGAAACAGAAATAAATCTAGCATATGAAATCCTGCTATGTATCTAAGATACTCTTCTTGAAAAGATAGTATACCAAAAGTAATTTTTGTACTGGCTGAATAAAAAAGTACGTTTGCAGTGCTTCATTGCTATGCTTTACAAGCATATCATTCATATCAGTGAGAATGTGTAGGCTTTTGAAAAATATTGAAAATACCTCAGAAAATATTGAGCACATGAGAACCAAATCTTATTTTTAAGGCTCATGTGGATAATTATAAGATTTTAAGAAGTAAAATACTAGGTTAAATGCCACACACACCAGAAATAAACCACAGAATGAAAACTAGAGATGGTGTATTGAGATGAATATTTATGTAAAATAGGAATGCCTCAAGTATTATAAAATAAAAGAAAACCAACATGTTGGGGACAGACTAGAATGCTTGTGTTTTAATATATTGACTTTGCATGCCTAAAGAGCATGAAGTTATGGTATTATATGAGTCCAAATTGCACAGCTGATTTTAATAGCAATTATATAACAAAACGGCTACCTTAACTCTCAATGTATTTCTATTAATATTGCTATTAATGCTAAGACAATTGTTTCCTACCAAATACCTGAGATAGTGATGTAATCACATCTTTGCGCTTTAGCAGCCAGAAGACAAGGGTGAATATAGAGAGAAGCTAACAGGCAGGAGAACATTATTCTTCCCTTGACTTTATGATGGGAGGCGAGGAATATAAAGCTATTTATAGGGCTAGACAGGGACATTATAGAGCCCCAGGAGTGTCATGCAAACACGAGCATGTTCTCTGCCTCCTGGAGAGAAGGCAGGCATAAAGACATTCATTCAATTCAACCCTGGGGACCAGATGGGCACATTGTGGCAATAGCAAAGAAGCATTTTGTCACAGCTTTCTTCCAAATTGACCTTTCAGCTTCCTAATCTAGTTTACCACCCAAATTATCTCCCTGTGATCAGATATCCCAAATACTAACATCTATCTGTAGCTTTTTCAAGGATGTTCAAAATGTGCTGCCACCTGCTGGGCCCAAAACATTTCATCCAGTTTGTTAGATATCTTCCATTCAAGTTCATGCTATTTATTTACTGTCAAAGAGAAAAAGGAGTTCTGTATCACATCAAGATGCTCACATAGCATGTCAGGAACTCCTTAACACAGCAGTATCTTTTTCCAAAGATCACTTACGCTACCCTCTGCAGCAGCATGAAAAGTAATCTGGTTTAATGTCATCATCTTCCCTACTGTCACCAGAAACCTTTGTTCTGCTTTTTTAAGGGCACAGTTGTCTGTGAAGGTTCAGAACAAATGTTATCGGTCTGTCCATAACCTGCTTTTTGGTACTGGTTTTAGGAAACCCTAATTAAGAATTTAGTTAACAATAAACCTAAGTGATAAGAAACCATCTACTTCTCTGTCAAGGACCACTTTGTATTTTTCAGCTACAATTCAAGAAAAAAGCCAGTAAGCAATTCTAAGGAAATAGTTAACATCTGAAAAATGATTAAAACATGACAATTAAATGAATTTTTAATAAACCATCAAAAACTTTATTTACATAAATTAAAATTAATTGCCTATAAATACAGAAGGATTTATATTTATATGCTTATAAAACAAATATCTGAAGGTTGTTTAAAGCTTTATTACTAAGCCAACATCTGTTTTGAAAACAAATATCAAAAAAGTGCACTTTCCTCTCTTAAACACAAGTAACATTTATTTTTCACAGAGTTGTGTAATTTCAAGCAGGAGAATTCATGAAAAAGTAGTGAACTGCATTCAATTTTATTAATTTAATTCTAATAAGATGCTTGTAACAGTGCCCTACATTTTTCATCAGCTTCTGCCTGATTGCATCAATATTTTTATAACTGGCTTACAATTAAACAAAAAATAAGTTCTCTTCACTACTTGTACAGGTTTTTTTAAACATAGGTTTCAGTAGATGGGGGTCCATGGTCCCCGAGTAAACTGAGCTATAATGCTCCTTACACAATTAAGTTTACATAAAATAAACAAAACACAAAGCAGCCAAATGAGAAAGTTAGATTACCAAATTCATCCATATATTCATATATATACTGGATGATATCGTTTGTGATTGAGTTTTTTCCTACAAGAAGGGCAAGAGTTTGTACTTTTAAGAGAATTTTGGAGGCACTGACTGCAAAAGATGTGGCCACATTTTGTTGACATTATAAGTCGTCCGCTGTGGATAATTTCTGCATAGCCATCCATGCAAATTGGACAACTCACAGTGCCTGAAAATTTTGGACTTCCAATTTTCTCCTTTTCTAATTCTCTAGGCAATTTACTGGCAGCCAACTCCTCACTTTCACTACATTCATTGTCATTATCATTACATACTATACAGCTGTTAAATAGTGGGCGGCTTCTTAATTTTTGGTTTTGCTGTTGTCTAGTCTCTTCCGCAAGTACAATGGAATAGTTATGTGTAAGATCAACCACTGAAGTGTCACCGGTGAGATCTATTACTTCTACACCTTCATCGAGATTGATTGGCTCTATTTTTGATACTGCTTCTGCAGCTGAAGCTGACATTCTACTTTGGTTAGGAATTTGCAGGGGGGTCCTCTCTCCATAGCGTTCCTTCTGAATCTCTTCCTGATCCATGCCTCTGCTAACACTCAAGGGAACAACTGCATCCAGAAAACTGGGGCCAGCTTTAGGAGAAGAGCCAATAGAGGCAGCTTCTACAGTGGCTATGGAAGAAATGGATGGCAAGGAGAAACTCTTGATTTTAGAAGTAGCTCCTGTAGCCATTTTGCCTGGGCCACTAGAAGGTGTTGCTGGGTTGAGAGGACTCTGTTTTTTGCTTTTTCTGCTCTTGGTTCCATCAAGCTTCACACTGGCTGACTTCATGGTATGCAGCAAGGACTGCAACAAGTTGCACAGAATATCTGTTTTCTCCCTTATCTGCAACTGCAGGTTAATGCTTAGCTTCCAACTCAGTTCTACAGTGCTGATTATGAATATTCTGGAGTATCTTTATACAATGGGAGAATTTTTAGAGCACTACAACCATTAAAGTGATCTCTTTAATGCCACGTACTGCAAAGCTGGGAGCAAGTTCAAACTCTTGTGTTGAAATGTTATACTTTAGAACTGCATTAAAGTAGGAAAAAAACATGATTAGGCTCAGAAGCCAGTACATACAATTCATTCTGTTTTTTTCAGCCAATAATCAGTTAAAACTATTATGAGATAATGAAGAAATTCAGACAATTTATTGCAGTATACTAAGTCAAAGCAAGGCTTCTGGTTGCAGATATTATATTTACCTCTGCTCAAACAACTGAGCAAACCAGTTGTTCAATTAATTCTGTCTGAATTGAAAAACTGGTTATCAATTTTGGGTGCAATCTAAGAATATTAAACCATAACTTAAAGTTGTTGTAATTTTCTAGCTTATTCCAAAGTTGGCAGTTACCTTAAGATGGTTGGACCATCTAAAATTAAACATTTTGTCAATTTTGTTTATACACTCAAGCAAAGAAATGCATGTGCAGCAAAGTGATCATTTTGCTGAGGTGATAATCTCAATGACTTATTTGACTGCTACCTTTATAAAAGAAGCCAGGAAAGAGAAAACCAGAAAATGAATGCAAAAAGTGAATGCTTCTTAGGAATAAGTAGGACATAAAGACTTTTTAATACATGTTTGGAAACATTTAAAATACTATGTAACTGTTGACTTGCTTCAAGTGTCTTATAGCATCAGTATGTAAATTCAGGTCTTGCAGAATTACCTAGCATTGGGGTTTGTCTTATAATACTGCAAGAAAGACAACATGGCCTGCATTATGTAAAAAGGGGATATCATTATGGGCTTTCTTGCATGCTGGAATCCCTCTTTTCTTCTGTTACAATAGCTTATATTGATTAATTGTAGGCCATTTTGTACAATGAGACTCTAAAGTGACTAACGATCATAAGTAAATAACTGTACCATTATTTGCAACAGAAAAATTGCTATTTCCCAAAGCCCCGACAGTATAAAAGGTGTAAAAAGTCCCCCAAAATCATGAGAGGAGGATGAGGAGGAAGAGAAAAAAGAACTAGGCACCCATACAGTGCTCTAAGTGCCCCTAAATAGCAATAGCGCTTGGACTTATAAACCACTTCATAGTGCTTTACAGCCCTAAGTAGTTTTCAGAGTCAGCATATTGCCCCTAACAATCTGGGTCCTCATATTATGGCTCAATAATGTCCCAATAATGGATGAAAAAGAAGAAAGGATTCATGAAACATATTCATATAATTCAATTTAGCAGTAACACAAAGACAATTTCAAATGAATATGATTTGAATAATATTTTCCCTTGGGTAAAATGTTAATTAACAGCATACTGTCTTTCACACAACATTGAGGCTAAATGGTTAAATTTGTTATTTAAATCTAATAAAACTAAATCAGAATACCAAAGCAGAAAAGAAAACATTCTGCAATGTACTGATCTTACCCGTGAACTGGTGAAGTGTTTTGTGCACTCAGACTTCGAACTGTAGACCTCAACAGAAATGCTGAAAGAGAAACAGGGACAAAAAGTCACTCAGATAGGACGAAGATGTTCCAATTCTAGAATTAGTAAGAATAGTTTACACTTTTTAAGGAAGAGTAAAAATTCTACTGGAATCATCATACTCCTCCTTAGATACAATTCATACAAAAAGATCTTTGCAACCCTTTTGGGGTCTGAGAGGCAAGAGTCTAACAGTAAATAATCTTACTTAATTAGGCAGACTTAATCAGTTAAACCTCTGGCTTATGAGAATTATAAAGAGCTTCAGATATAAAGGCAGGCCTAATGAGGTACTAGGCAGACAATCAGCATAGTTGTCAGTAAGGTGGCATACTGGAACATAGCCAAATATTATGAAAATATGCTGCACCAGATCTTAAATCCTAAAATGTGTGCTCATTCTTCTATATGAATTGAATTCCTGAAAACATACTGGATAGACTGAGTAGCAATATTCCATATGGTCAAGATTAAGTTTATGCCTTTTTAAATGCATTTTTTTCCTTCTATTTCATAACAATTGCTTTTATATACAAAATAAAAAATCAAAGTAATTTTTTGGGGGGAAGGATGTTGTAAGATGCTATAAACAGGAAATAGGCAATTAAGTGGGTGACCTCCAACATAAACAGGAAGAACTTCTTGAAGATCTCTAGACCAGCAGTTCTCAACCTGTGGGTCAGGACCCCTTTGGGGGTCAAACAACACTTTCACAGGGGTCGCCTAAGACCATTGGAAAACACATATTTTCAAAAAAATACGGAAAACATAAAATTTTATGGTTGGGGGTCACCACCACATGAGGAATTGTATTAAAGGGTCATGGCATTAGCAGGTTGAGACCCACTGCTCTAGACATTTCAGGTATATAGCCATTGTTTGAAATGGTTGGTTCATAAATCTGAACTAAATTAACCTCTTTTTAATTTGGCATTGAACCACAGTAACAAACAGACTAAATTTTTGTCACTTTGAAGGACAAACCAAACCAAATTTCACCATATGGTGTGCACCCAGCTATTAGGCCTTTAATTGCTTTAGCTAGGAATGCTATTTGAACCCAGGTGAATAAGACTGTAACAAGACTTTCCTCCTTTTGGAAAAGATCTTTTAAAAATATTTTTGGCTTTTTAGAAATAATTATATAACACACATAATAGAATCTTGGAATAAAAATTACCCATTTATGAATACTGAATGAACAATAGCAGTTATCTGCAGGAAAATACCAGTAAAAATTGATGATTAAAGTCCTCAGGCTTAAGTTTGCACCAACTGATCCAATACTTTTCTGATAGACAAAAAATGCACATATACTAATTGAAATAGCTCTTTCAAAGCATGTAATGACAAATAACTTTACTTTCTTGGAATGCTTGTGTGTGTGTGTGTGTGTGTGTGTGTGTGTGTTGTTCAAATATTACCAACTTGAAAAAGTAAGGAAATAGTAGGATCTCAATTTTGACTGCCATTGGAGCAATCAGATGTTAAAGGTAAAGGTTCCGCTCACACATATGTGTCAGTTGTTCCCGATTCTAGGGGACAGTGCTCATCTCCGTTTCAAAGCTGAAGAGCCAGTGCTGTTGGAAGACATGTCATGTGGCCAGCATGGCTAAATGCCAAAGGTGCACAAACACTGTTATCTTTCCCCCAAAGGTGGTTCTTATTTTTCTACATGCATTTTTACATGCTTTCGAACTGCTAGGTTGGCAGAAGCTGGGACAAGTGACAGGAGCTCACTCTATTATGCGGCACTAGGGATTCAAACTGTTTTCTGATCAACAAACTCAGCATCTTAGCTACTGAGCCACCCGTCTCCTAGTAACTCAGATGTTACTCTTTATTAAATGTGGGATGCTGCTTAATATTATTCATACCTAAGAAGTAAATATAACCTTGAGTGGCTCTTGAGTAACCACTAAAGAGTAAAATAAGTGTAATTTACCAAACTTGTCACTTTAACTACTAGACTTCAAAAACATGTAACAAGAATGTAGCCATCACAGACTATTCAGTTGGGATGGAGATTAACATTTGTTTTATCATATACTTACATCCTAAGAAATAAAACTTGGCAATGCTAAAAAAAACAGCTATGAAGCAATTTAAGTTATAAACTACCAAAGCACTCAAAACAAATGAACAAAAGTTGAATATTTAAAGTATTCTATTTTATACCATCAAATTAGTAAAATAAAGACTAAAAAGAGTAAAAGGCACTATTAGCAATATCAGTGTTACCATTTTTATGCTAGTTTGGTTTGAATCAGAATTTAATTTTCAAAAATAGAAAGCTTCAAGTTTTCTGGACATATTTTTATAATATAAATGAAACATGCAAACATAATACAGAGGATACAATCACTCAGGCCTCATTGAAATTTAGGGGGGAAATGGAAGAAACATTTGAACTTTGGCGATTCAAAACCTGACTAACATGCTTTACTTCTTAAAGGCCATAAATACAGGAATTACTTGCATTATGGGGAACTCACATATGCAACTCATAATTGCCCTTAGCAGCCAAAACACAATAAAGAAGGCAAAACACACACATATTACCTATGACTTGAACTACCCTTCCTCACCTGGTTGAGGTGAATTACAAACCGAAGCATTCTTAATTATATGACCGGCCAGAGAATGAAGCCCAACGTAATTCGGGAGTATGGAGAATGGGGTCGGGGGGAAAAGGAAGGCTTGTCTGAAGAAAAATGCCAGAATAAACAAGAGCTCGATGCAGGAGAGGAAAAGGATTTTCGATTTAAAACCAGCAGCAAAGAGAACACAAAGGATAATTTATAATGCAGGCAGAAAATGCAGAACAAAACAGCCGAGCCACATTTACAGAAAAACACCAGAAGGTAACCAATCCGGGAAACGAATAAACGTTGGGTTTTAAGAGACCGCAGCCCGCGCTCACCTGTCCGAGAAAGAAGCTGCCCGTAAACAAAGGCAGACGCCGCTATTGCCATTACAAGACGGCCAGGTTTTCTCGCGCTCGCGCTCGCTCGCTCCTCACCGGAATCGGAAGTTGAGCCCTGGGAACAGTGAGGCGCCATTTATAGGGACCGTCGGGCAACGCGAGCCAGGTTTTAAAGGGCCGTTCATGGTCGGCACGCTGGTGCCTGCTGTCACCAGAACGGGGCTTCTCGGGGCGTCCGCTCAAGCCGACAGCAATGGCGGCATTGGTGGAAGAGTTTGTGTCCCGACAAATGGAGTTGCTAAAGGAGGAAAGAGAGGCCGAAATTTCGGAAGCAAGGTATCCCTTCGGCTAGGGGCCAGTTGGGTTTCTCAGCATCCCCCTGCCTGTCCCCATAGCAAAAATAGGAATGTAGTAATTTAAGCAACGACTTAAGTTATATATTTTGACCTTTGTAAACACGCTTATTCAAATATCTGCTTCCTAAATTCTAAATTGCTGCTAGCCAATGCTGGTTTACAACCTGGCTTAAAGGCATTTGTTAGGGCAAGAACAGGTAAGATAAGGTGTCTTTCTGTAGGGTCTGTCTGTCGGCCATTAGGAAGAATTGATAGGGTGTCTGTAATCGAAAACATTTGAGGGACAGCAGGATGACCTCGCTTTGCTACTGCTATATTCAATTAAACGGTTTAATTTTGAGTATCTGTATTACTTGCCTTATAACTGAAGACTTGAAACAGTTAAGCAAACCTGCCATTGGAGAATTGGGTCTATTAGAAACAAATACTTGTGTAAATACATAGTGTATTTGTATATTTAACAGATAAATACCATAGTAAACAAGCTACTTATGTGAGGGCTAAATTCTATAAACCTGTGTGGTATTTACTTCAGAATAACTATAGGGTACTGCTGGTCAGTTGACCAGAATGTCAGAGCAAAAATAGTGATAAACTGGCTTGCTAGCCAGAATGACTGATTTACAAAGTATGCTAATCCAAACCCAGTCAATATCTTTCTAGTTCTATAGATAGCAGAGTTGAAAGCATTTACAAATGAACTAATAATTTAAAAGTATTCATTAAAATATAAAATCCAGATACTTGAACTTAAAATATAGTTTTGGTGTCATATATGGTCTGCTTGGAAGTTACTGATTAACATGGTCTCTAAATCATAACAGCTGCAGGTAATTAGAATAACACATTAGCTAAGGCATAAGAGGAAAAGTCCTGTACCTATAGTAACGCATTGAATACAGTGGCACTTTCTTTTGACCGGATATGTTTTTTAAGAGCCCAGAGAATAAATAAAACAGGCTTCATTTCACTTGTACGGGTTCAACTTTTTCTGTTCTTTATCCAGCACAATACTGAAATTAGTGTTAATGTTAAAGGTCACTGCTTTCTGCTTTGCAGCAGCATTGCTAGGGAACAATAGAGCAGGTGTTATCAGCATACTAATGAATCCTACTCCAAAGTTTGTTGCTTAGTGTAGGCCCTGAAGTGAACTTTTAGAAAGCAAATAGCTCTGAGATATGTTTAAGATTTCTTCCCATCCTCAATACAGTAATATCCCAAAGCTTATAGCTAGTAATGGAGTATTTTTTCTAGTTGTACCAGTATACCTGATCCACACATTGTAAAAAGCTGTAGTATGTTTAACTATGAATAAATTACTGCGGTTTGGGTTTGTACAATATGTTAACAAGAATCAATAGCTTGTGAAATAATATAAATTAAATAAGTAAATGAAATATTAAGATAACATTGGGTAGAGGAGGTGACTTTGAGCAATTGCCATTGCATTATCAGACAATGAGGTTTAAGAACTCAGGAGTGTCTAGCAATTGATTTCTGGAGAAATGCAATAACCACCTGTTTTATTATAGCCAAATTAAACATATACACATACATTAAAACTGTTGAAGTAAAAATTATCTGTTCCTTAAATTTGTGAGCTTTTTTTTAACTATTACTCATTTGCAGATATTAACAACTATGTAATATGTTCCTTGGGTGAAATATTCAGCTGAAAAACAAAAATAGGAGTAGAGGAATATGTGACAAAGTGGCAACTCTTTTTTACAGGCTGTTTAGATGGGCGGAGGGAATGCACAATGCCAGGTCCTTCAGCCATTTATTGTCCACAGAAGCCTTGAGTGGAATCTTTGGAGACCTCCATGTATTACCAAATTATAGCTCATAATTTGACAGAAAGGGAAATTAAATTTATGGCTAGAGAGCAATCCTGTTAATTATGTTACTTTACTTTAGGAGGAAATGAGAAAAAAAATCATATCCACATCTATTATTTTCAGGAGGGTAGCTGCAAGCATACCATTCAAAACATATATGTGGTTTTCCCCACCCCAAAATCTTCTGCATCCCTGCATCCCTGCTAAACATAGACATAAGAGTTAGAAAGTGGTTTGATTTGCTCCATGATTCATTCAAAGCCTAATGTATGCAAGATATTATGGCACAAGAAAATAAGCAGTCTTGAAATTGCAAAATGCTAAATGGCCATGAAAAATACACAAATATGAATATTGTGAAATATGGCAAGGTTTCTTCACTTATAGGTTAGGAAATTTATCTGCAATTCAAAGTTAAGCTCACACAATAAATAAGCCATAATTATGAGCTGTTGTGGCTGGCTTTATGTATTGTGCTAAGCCAAGATTAAATGTAATTGCTTAGTATGTGTGAATCTTGTTACTGACTCTGACTTTTTAAAATAGTTTTATCTAACTTGATGTCCTTCAAATGGAAATTATGAATGTTCTAGTTCAACATATTTGGAGGTTTGAGAAACTTGTTACAATGTTATGAGTCACCTAGAATTGTTTAAGATGAGTGACTATACACATCTTTTAAGTAAATGAAATAACATTATTATCTATATGGGAGATGTTTTTTGTTGTCCACCAATGTTCTCTCTGGATGGAAACAAAGAGGGCCACAATATGATTTAGCTTCTCAGGTGTATCTAGTTAACAATGACTTGGTTTTTCTCTTTGCATGATCTTTTTCAGAGCATGGCAAGAAGGAATCTCCCTGAAAGAGTTGCAGCGTAGAGGAGTTTGCTTACTGAAACTCGAATTGCATTGTCAAAAAACTGGGCTATATGGCCATCTGCTTGTAACTTTACAGCCACAAAAACGTGGCTTAGACACAGAGTTACCTTCCAATAGTTTTGGACCTGGTAAGTAAAAGTGTCAATTTTGAAAGAAAGGTTATTATAAAAGGGTAGGTGTAGCTTTAAATATTGAAAGGATAGACCTTCATGATGTGATGGTTTCTTTCTGAATCAGAGTCTTTGAATTGCAGCTGCTACACCAAACAATGAGAAAACTGGGCTTCTTTTTTATTCAGGCATGGAGTTATTAGCAGCATATATTTTGCATTCTTTTAAAAATATAATTGCCCAAGAAAAACAGGTTATTATCACAAATATATTATGAACAGAGATAAGGACTTCTCAGAATTCAAGTCAGTTTTGACAATTTACAGTAAAAGAATAAGCAATATTTTTCCCCCTGAAAATAACTACATTTACATAATTACAATTTGGGGGAGGGAAGCTTTATTGCATTTGCTATCTTTTAACTTGATTGTAATATTTCTTTGTTGTAAACCACCCAGAACTGTTGCGAATTGAATGGTAAAAAAGTTTAATAAATCCTTACTGTTACAAAAGATAAAGTAAATGAAAACACATTTCTGGGAAATGAGGGAGCAGGAGAAAGAAACTCAAAATAACCATGCCTTGATTCTGTATGGTAGAAAAGAGGAAAAATGCCACTTCTGGCTGGCTTGCTTTCAAGATTCTGTTATTTTACCCTACAACAGTAGAGTCCTTGCTATGTTTGCTTCCTGACTTGGTCTATTCTGGGGTGCAAACAAACCTGATCATTTCAGATTGAACTTGTCAAGTTGTTGTCTTTTGTCATGATGATTTTTGTGAGTACAGTGAAAGAGCATCTTGGAGATTCTCTCAAGATAGCTGATAACAGTAGTAAAATTTCCGATTTCATTTAATCTGAAATACACTCAGAAAATAAATGTGCTATGGACCTTACCCAGGTTTTTATTTTTTATGGCCCACAGTGACTGAGTTCAGAAGCCAAAAACCAAACATTATAAGGTTTATTACAGTTCATGTTAGTAACTCACTATTTCATAAGGAGACAATGTACAATATTAGTAGAAGCTCATGCTAGAATCCGATTTTCATATATTTGTAAAGTAATTTTGTCATAGTTCTGCATCCACTCACTTAAGGAAAAGGCTTATAAATTCAGTAAGATTAACTTCTGAGTAAATATTTGAATCATACTCCTTCTTTGATTTGTTTTTTTAAAAAGAGCCTTTATCTTCCTTCCTGCTTGGCTGGTCTCACATCATGTTAAGGCATGATTTGTATTAATTGCATAGATCAAACATAATTTTAATAAAATGTTAAGCCATAAATCATGGTTTACCACCACAGTGGCTGAGTTCAGAAGCCAAAAACCAAACATTATAAGGTTTATTACAGTTTATGAATCATATGACTCTAGCCTAAAAAGTGCCATTCTCTAAGAGCTTTATTAAACATCTTTCCATTATGCTGCAGTTACTGAGAATGCTATTTAGTATGTGCACAATACTGCATTAATGGACAAACACATGGACACATATACCCTTGAGCTGCCTACTGGCCAGTTCGGTAAAACAATGGGTTCTAGGCATATTTTTCAATTTGGATCGGTATTGAATCTCAAGGGTTTGGGGTTTTTTTGTTTTTTGTTTTGCTTAAAAGGGAGATTCAAGATCCTCCTGGCATTCTTTTCCCTTGCCACAGATAGTTGGATTAATTATATAATTAATTGTATGCTTGAATTAATGCTTCAGGATTGATACCTTTTGTACTGTGTATGATAGAAGTAATCAGGAAGATAACTTTTGTCTTTTTAAAATGTTGTTTAGAAATAGGATGTGTGCAGAATTAGACAAAGATGTGCTTTGAAAAGAACTTCAGGGATTTTGAAAAGCACATCTTTTGCTGAAAAGCAAAATCAGTTCAAGACAGGCTGTTACTGAGGGGCAAGTTTTCTAAACTGAAACTAGGTGCTAAAGAAACATACTCAGTTAGATTCAGAGTTGCTAGGGGGAGAAACTCCAACATTGGGTTCAGTAATGCACAATTGCATTTTTCTTGTTGTGAATAAATCAGATACATGTGGAGGGTAATGTTGTGTGAACTTACACAGGGCATTTCTTATGGCTTAAAGGAGAATAGATTCATTGAATCATGACAGCTTACATTAAAATTGTTATGATGAAAGGTGCCCCACAGCTTATATTTAAACAATTGAGCTAATCAGTTTCATTGACAGCTCAATTACTTTCCAGAACAGAATGTATTCTCACTGGTAAACAAAGTGGATACAGTTGTGTTTTTTTTTAACCTAAATGGGAATGGCATATAAGAATGTATGTTTCTTACATTTCTTATATTTATATAGAGGTATAATGTCTGTATCAGTGTTTCAGAATATTTATGGTACCTGCCAAGAAAGGCGTCTAGCATCATTCCAGGGTTTTCTGGAAAGCTTTTCGTTTTTCTGGATGATGCTAGTCCGACAGCCTAAAGTAACTGATTCTGAACTGCCCCCTAAAGCTGTGGGTTTCAATGCTCCTTTTGCTTTTACTTTTTTGAATTTTAAAAAAAGGGAGATTGCATCATCTTTTAAGCTTTGTTTAGCCAAAGAGTTCTCTTGTGTATTCAAGTTTTGACCATGGATAAAGAGCTCCCAATGGCAAAATGTGTTCTGGAGCCTGTGGATTTTGCCATTGCATTGGAGCGCTTCTGAGCTCTGTGCAGGAATTTTAGTGCCCACTGGGAATTAAAGTGAGAAACCTTGGAAAGAGTTAAAAGGAATATAAGTTAATTTTAGTGGATTCTCCTCACATGGGTAGCAATATCACTTGGTATGATTGAGAGTTTTGCCTCCTTTGTGTCTTGTGATGTTTAATAAATTATTATTATTTTACATATAGTTTATTTCAGTAACCAACTAGGAGGGGTTTTATTTTCTTAAGAATGCCTGGATTCTCTTGATGCATAATTGATGAATCCATCAGACCTGACCTACTTTCAGTCTGCATGAGGGCTATGGAAAAATCTTATCTGCTATGTTATTTTTGAGTACATTGGAACATGAAAGGTAGCAAAAGGATAGTCAAGCAAATTTAGAGTATTATACTTGCTTATTTTTCTGTACAATTCAGTCATTTTAAAATCTTATCTTTATAACTATTGCATTTTGATTGGCACTGCACAGTTTAGCATCAAAATGTTATAATCTTACACATTATTACAATTTCCACATGTCCTGTGAATTAACAGAAGACTTTAATATCCTTTATAAAACACATGCTTCATACTCTCTCTGGATTCTGTCAAATGATTCACTGTGCTATTTCTGCAACATATAAACTTTTAATATTATACATTAAACTACCTCTCCCTTAGGCATGAAAATCACTGGATGACTTTGGGCCAATTATTTCCTCTCAGTCTGACCAACCTCACACTGTTGTTATGTGGAAAATAGAAGATAGAAGCAATAGAGATGAGTGCTGCCTTGAGTTGCCCCCAGATAAATGGGTTAAAGTTAAATACATTTTTGGCAATAGGTGTTTGATTTGTATAACTTTCTATAAATAATGTTTTAATACCTGGGGTTTTGTTTTGTTGCTGGATTAAGGGTTGAGACAAAATTGAAATGCCAACAGTAAGGTGTGTTATCTCATTTCAACTTTAGGATCACCAGTGCATGGTCTAACCTACAATTTCAGCTACATTGCTACATTTCAGCTTGTTGAATATGACTTAGAATTTAGAAACCAATAACTAATTATTTTTTGATTAAGATAATCTGTTTCAGTAATATCTAAATCTATTTGATTGGGGATTCATAATTCCTATGTATTAAGTAATTTTTTAGCCTGCACAATTTTTGGAAGCCATTTATGCAATGAATTTTGTCTTTACATTTTTGTGTATCCATTTTCCCTAAAAGCCTACAGTTATAATTTCTTCCTAATAATCAAGTTCTTTATACCAAATTTTTTAAATGTTGAGTTACTTTCTAAAGGAAATGCATTTGTCCTAGATTAGCGTATATCGAGGCAAGTGTTAATATTTAGTTGTCCCATTTCCCCTTATAAAACTAAACCTCCTTTTGTATTTTTTTACTATAAAATTCAAATTGATTTCATTTAATTTGCCATCTTGTGCTTGATTTATTTGTACTCCCAGAAAATATTTTTGTAAAATAATCATTGTTAATGTCTTTCTTTATATATGTTTCGTATAGCATTATTACAGATGTATTTAAATATTTGAAATATTTACTAATTCTAGTACTTTTGATTAGAATTCTTAAACTTCCACATTCAAGGAAACTTTCTTGGTCACTCACAAGTATTTTCTTGCTAATATTAATTTATTTTTCAAATAATTTATATCAGTGTTTCTTGACCTTGGTAACTTGAAGATGGGTGGCCTTCAGCTTCCAAAAGCCCATCTTCAAGTTGCAACAGTTGAGAGTGCCTGTCCATCTGGATCTGGATCTAGGAGCCCCCTAGGATCTTAAGCTTTTTTATTCTCCACAACCTTTTGTGGGAACAAAAGGTTGTGGGATCTCCCATTTAGGTTTATGAGGATTTAGCCCATATTCTGTACAGCTGTTACTATACACAATGCAAGCTACTCGGTTATGCCATTCCTGCCTACATCTTACACCCTGCCACTTTATCTTGGACTATCTGTGAAGCCTCTTTACATAGCCTGTTAGCACTGGTCCTTTTTAGTGGGCTTCTGTGGATCTGGCGTTTAGTACTTGTTCTTCTGCTGCTATGATCAGTTTCTCAGTTCTATCTTTTAGTCCAGCCCATTCCAGTCATTGGGATTTTCCATTGTCTGCCACCTCCCCTACTGTGTCTGTCAACCGTATATCCTATTAAGGATCTTGCCTTAGCTCCCCACCTCCCCATTCCTCTCTCTCTCTTTCTCTATATATACATATGCAAATGCATATACATATACACCTATATAATTTCAAAGATAAAATACAAAATTACAGCAAAAAAGGAAAAATAAGGATTTATTTTTATATCCAAACTTCCTATTTTTTGAAGAATAGCAATATTTAAAACTCAAAAAGGAAAAAATTTGAATGTTTTAAATAATTAATTTGAAGGGGATCCTTCACTTATTCCTTATTTTGTTTCTTGGAACTGTTTTCTTTTCTATAACTTATCCTGATGATATCTTGAAATAACATCACTATTTCCTTCTCAGTTTATTTCTTGTATCTCATATTTCTTTCAGATAAGTTTGTCTTTTATGTGTGCAGTGAGAAATGTTGATACAATGTCTCTCACGGTCTTTGTATCTTCATGAAGCAAACACTCTATTTTCATAGTCAATACTCTTATCCATAGGTTTTAGATCAGGAAACAATTCATTAAGTTTTATCACTAAGTATCAATTATATCAACATTCTCAGCAGTTTCTCTAAAATCTCTGACCCTTAAGATTATTTCTTTTGCAGTACTCTGATCTTGTAAATTTGCCAAATTTATCTTGTTATTTAAAATATCTTTTTTTCCATCTTAGATTTCTTAGTTGTACTCTTATGCTAGAATCATATAATTGTCTACCTATATAAACTTTATTAGACATTTGCTTTGACATTTCTCTATATTTTGTATTAAATTTATTATGCCTGCTAAATTTTCTCTTATTGGTATCTTCTCCCATTTTAGTTTTAGGTCTTGCCTGAGTTGTCTGATCAATGATTGAATGAGAATCAATGTATTGTTTACCACAATGATGTATCTTAGATGCTTCATCTCTCTTTGTCTTTACTGTTGATTTATTCCTGTTTGTTGCTGGAGGAATGATGAGCTTCATATATTTGTGATTTCTTTGTAATGCCTTTGCTTTTATGTGAGGTACCTTTTCTGTCTTCTGATTTTATTCTTTGTCGTTGTTTATCTGCTGCAGGTGACATAGTGGGACTTTATGAAGCAGCTGGACAAAATAATCAGATCTGCACAGGAATTGTAACCCGAATAGCCTCCAATTCAATAACTATTGCAGTTGATGAGCCTCAAAGTAACCTTGTGAGTTTAGATCAGGAGAATTTGTACCGTCTGTTGAAACTTGCCAATGATGTTACATACAACAGACTCAAAAGGTAAAGAATGATTATGAAACTTTTATGTCTTAAACAAAGAATATCAAATTATTTAATAACCAGAATGCTGAAAAGAAGTAAGGGAAATGCTTAAAAAGAGTAAGGAAAATAGTTATGCGAGGTATAGCTGGGAGATACCAGTCCATTTGCTCCATTGTACCAAGATTTTGGATGATCTTCCTAGGTCCTGAAACTCAAAGATGCATAAATGTTTCTCTATTTTTTGTTCACTGGTTTATTGGCTGCTGCATTTTTGTCATACACTTTGTAGTGCATATGTTGGCAACATATGCTCATAATCTGAGCCTTTCACTTGTGAAAACGATGAAACAAGTAGGCTCCAGATGGCATGTGCCTGTTGGGTTAAGTTGGCATGTGGTTGGAAGTTTTTTTAGCCCTGAATGAAGGAGTTAGTGAAAGAGAAGTTAATTTAACTTTACAAGACTAATAATACTAAGTTCCTGGGAAGTTTTAGTATGGTTCCGAGACTACAATATGTCATTTCAACCTGATCACATAACATTTGTAATTATTTAAGATATTATTGTTTGATAATATTTCCTAAGCTCAGAAGGAGTTGTCTATAAGATGCAATAAAATAAATTAAAGATCCTTTTATTTTCTTCTCTTTGGAAGGGCTTTAAATATACTTAATCACTATGGGTCTGGTCCAGCATCTGATCTTATTGATGTGCTGTTGTGTTCTTCTGAACCTAGTGATGCCAGTGATACAAGTAAGAACTCTTTCTGCTTTTTTCTTTAATGAATGGTGAAAAATCTATGGAAATAAAGTTATTTAGTATGCATGATTTAACCCTACAACTGGTGTCCCTAAAAAGCCTTCCTCTCTTGCCCTTTGTGATTTCTTTTGAAGAAAAGATACAAATGAACCTCATTTTCTTCGTTCAGTGCCATTTTGCACTGACCTGGCATATATTAAGCAAATATAAATATTTATTTCATATAGGGTAAGCATTTATATCTGGGCAAGTATTTTTTTCTCTATCGTCTTTATAGATCTTTACAGCACAAGTACAAATGTCATTTATCAAAATAATAGTTGTTGACCAGATTCTGACATCCTACTAAGGCATAACACATGAACGCAGGGTGATTGTTGAGGCTTAGACAGCCTCAACAAGTGTGGGATAATGCATATCTTGACAATTCTCCCTATAGTTTTCCACTTTTAGTAAACATTCTAGCAAGGAACAGAAATTTGTCCATTTGTTTTGTTTTTCACCATTTAGATGTAACTTGTAATTGTTTCCTGCATTTTCCTAGTTGAACATAGTTACGTCAGGCTTTGCTCCTGTTTAGTGTTGTATTGTTCCTGAAGCATTTCATTTATTTTCATCTATGCCTTAGTCTCAGTATATACAGTACACTGCTTTTATTGCATCCAGCAAATCTTCAATCCCATATTCACAAAAAGTATTCCATAATTTGAATTTATTTATAATTTACTTTCTTTAAATCAAGTGTCTAAACTTGCTTTTAAACATTTGTATATTTCTCAATTCTGAAGAACAAAAATCTGATCTGCTCGTGTATGTCCCTTCCCCTGTGGTATAAAATCAAACCACATTTTCTAATTTTGCTTATTATCACCTCTCTCATACTCATAATCCAAACTGCAGATTATGTGCATCCAGTACTCATGCTCCGTACTGTCCATTTGTCTTTATAGATCCTGTGCAGATAACGTTCAACATTTCATAAACTGACTCTTTATTTTTTTGTTTCCATTTATCAAGAACCCAATTATGCCAGGAGTAAACACAATTCTTACTGTTAGCAAGCATAGTAATATACTTATTACTGAAATCTGTAGAGATTTTTTTCCCCCTTAACTTGAGTGAAACAATGTAAAACGACCTCAAAAATTATAGATGGCTAGATAAGTCGTCGTAAATAAATAAATGTGCAAGCCCATCTATGAGAAAAAGATCAGTCGTGTACACACACACACACACACACACACACACACGCCAACCAATAGAAATAAAGGCCAATCGATATGTCAGAAAAAAACATATAATAAAATGGGTTATTCTATTCTGAATAGAAGAGAGAAAACTTTTAGAAACTCACCTACATTTAAAAATAAGTACCCAAAAAGCTCACCATAGAGATACCTAGAATTTGGGAATCATATATAAAGACAGTTGGTAACCACCAGAGGTCAGCATTTTTCTATGAGCAGCACAGCCATAACAGTGCTATTGTCACTTTTCCCAAAATGTGCTGCTTCTGCAGAAAAAACAGACTTAGGCATCCCTGTAAAGCCAGACAAATTCTAATAATTTTTGTGCTGCTCATCTCTATTCTTGTCAGATTCTCTTTTGTATGGAGATGTCTTTTTATCCCACCTATCCTTATGATCAACTATCAGAGGAGAAGTGAGTGAGTGCTGCCTTTAAGACTCCCCTTTTCCCTTCATCATTTCCTATAATCATTTGATCACACTGAATTCCAACCAACTAGAATGTCAGATCAATCTTACATGAGTTTTTATCTGTGGTAAACGCTTGTGTAAGCAATCAAATACTTGCTGGTGCTCCTGGACTACTTTTAGTGGTTGAGTGGTTTTTCTTCTATGTTTTAAATAATTCCGGTTAAATTTTGGGAATTGCTCTATTCTGATGTATTAAGGAAAAGATTAAAAATGTGATGCTTTGATTGTGTTAACTGGGAAACAGAAACAAGAGCATGGTGTTGTACTCCTGCCCTGTTTTAGCCTTGCCATTATGTCACCATAGTAGGAGGAGATGCTGGAGTGAGCAGCCCTTTGGTCCTGTACAGCAGTTCCTACATTTCTAGAAGGGATGGCTCATAAAAGGAACAGCAAATTTTGCTGTTTGAAACTGCCTGAAGACTGTTTCCTGAAGCTTACACACAAATAAATGTGTACATATGTTACTTTCTTCAGCATTATTGTTTTTTGCTAATTGCGCGCAGGTGGACTTGGTGTTACTCAGGAGTAACTGAATTTCAGCCCCATAGCAAAAAGCAGGTCCACTTCGTTAAATACTAGTAATTACTAGCATTCAAATAATAAAATCTAAAAGAAGGGGCGCAGAAAAAGCCCAAACTAACTTGCCATAAATTATGATATACTTTGAGGTTGACAGTAACTACTGCCTCTTTTTCTGTTTTCCCTAACACTTGCAGTCTTTCCTTGAGAGAACATAAAATTGGCAGTTTATACACTGCTTATACCTTTAGTGAATTGTGAAAAATAAGAAGTCTAAATACTGGGGCAAAAATCATTGCTGTAAAGGAATGCAGAATTTGTTCTATGAATTAATCTTTGAGGTAACTTAATGTGGTAAAAAAGCTTCTGCCTTTTTAACTAAAACTATCTCATATAACTCATGTGCATCATAGATGCACTGTCCTGTTCTTGAATCTGTTCTGCAGAAAAATGCCCGATGCATTATAATTTGCTTTAGTGATTATTTATGCACCTCGGCAAATAGACACCTTATCAGCTTGCCTGACATGCTTTCCCTCATTCTGCATTTGTCAGCTGATAAATGAATCTGATCTTGTGAATAACTTAGAATGCAGTATAAAATGCCAAGTGGAGCCAAAAGCTTTTTTAGCATTCGTGATGTATAGGACTTTTGGCTTTTGAAGGTGTAGCTTAGTCATGACTAACAAACCAGAACTCATTCATGCTGTTACAAGAGCTGGAATCTTTCATTTGTACTGTTTTGCTAAGGGCTGCAATATTGCCTTATTCATCAGCAAGAAATAGAACATAAGTATGGTAAATGGAAAATGCACTAAAAGTATGTTTCCTACAGCTCATGTTAAAATAATTGAAAGTTTAAGGTGTTCAAGTATTTACAACAATTTTTAAAGGTTGGTTTTATATGTGGAAAGAGGATTTACTTAAACGTTCTTATTTTTAGGCATTAAAATAAATTTTGATTGTGCATGTGACATTTTTAACAATAAAAATATTATAAAACATAGCCAAAAAGCTTTAAATGACATGTTGCTTGGCTCAGTAGTCCCCAGTCTTTCCCGTTCTGCCAACCGGCAGCAGTGGTGGGGGAAGGGATAGTTTTGTGCGCTTTTTCTGCAGCCCAGTTCCTAATGAGCCTCAAACCGGAACCAGTCCATAGACAGGGAGTTAGGGACCCCTGGCTTGGATAATCTATAAAAAATAGTTAGAAATATAGGGTGATGATAACTTTCTAACATATTCTTTACCAATCATTACAAGACTTGCTGTTACTATGATTTTACAAACATCTGTAATTTGCTTTTTGTGTTTTTAAACAAACTTGATATTTGCATTATTTTAATAAAATCTGCCTGAGAAACAGCTTCATGGTAAAACTGTAATGCTAGCACCTCTCTACTTCTTGCAAAAGAGCCATTCCAATTCTTAGCAGTAGCAAATTTGGAGAGATAATTCTTTTCTTGCCGTTCAGAATGCAAAACCTTTTGGCATCCTAATCCAACAAAGTGGCACTACTGCCCGTTTTGATGGGCCATCTCCTATAGCTAGAGAGGAATTAAATTGCCCATTTAGTGTCTTTTGCCAGTCTGAAGTGAAAAATGCCTGTTCCAAGAGCATTTGCCAAACTAACGGTGACAACAACTCCTACTTACCAACTGCTCCCCTATATATAAAATTACTGTTTATATTTTAATTGATTTCCTCCGGATTTTGGTGAATAAATGTTCTGCTGCTTCTTCCTGCAATACTGGCATCAAACAAGCTAAAAGCCTCCTCATCTTTGCAATTGAAAAGTTGGTGGGATGAAGAGGAGGAGTTGGACAGTAATAATAATAATGGTATAATAATGATAATGGGAACAATAATATCAACATTGGCATAATATCAATTCCTGAGATACACCAAAAGAAAAAATAACATGTAACATTTTTACAGAAGTGAGGGTCTTCTGAAAGTTCCCTTTCCCCATTCCAGCTGGGGCTGCTTACTAGAGGCAGAAGTGAAATGTTACACAGGATGTTAATTGACAGTTCCATTCCCTCCCCTGCAACTATCATCAAGAAAAAAGGGTGGTCCTGAATTAAGAAATAGATATAGACATTTATGTAGTTATTTTAAAGTTTGCACAGCACTCAAAACATGAGTTTTCAGGAAAATAAGGCAGAAATTAATAGTCATCCTTGTTAGCTCTATTGTCCTAGCTGGGACCGCCCCCCTCCCAAGAGGGGGGGGGGTTAAGGGAAGCATTTTCCAACTGACCAAAGAGTATTTTCCCTGCATCCTTCCAGCAGCCACCATTGTCTGTTGGTCATTTCAAGGTAGTGCGTCTTGCTCTTCGCATGTCACTGTCTAATGAATTGTTAGCAGTTGTTCTATGAAACTCTGCTGCTCATCTAATTGCACATTAGTGTTCAAAGCTATAATTAAGGTTTTGGCTCAGCATATTGTTTAAAACATTTGTACTTTTAGGAAAGAAAAGTGTCTGTGTTTTTTCAAGGAATTTCATAGTAAGAATGTATTCTGTATGGTGGAACAGTTAAGGCAACGGGCTGTTAAAGCTAATTAATCTTCTGTTATTCTTTCAAAGGCTGAAAATATTTGCAGTAAAACAGAAACTTTCTTGAGAGATGCCATGCCTCAGTGGGAGCTTAGAATTGTTCTTAGTAATTATCAGGATGCTTCCTTTGCTGAGAATCTGGTCAATGTCCAAAAACAGCCTTTTCTTATTTGTGTTGTACCTCCTTTCTCGCAAATGTTCTTGGTGAGACTGAGATCTGAACAAATGTTCCTGCCACTTACAGAGCTTTTGAAGTTCTACAATGAATCCCTGGATGCCTCTCAGAAAGAGGCTGTTTGCTTTTCACTGGCACAGAAGGAACTTGCTATCATCCATGGACCACCTGGAACTGGCAAGACGACAACTGTGGTGGAGATAATACTCCAAGCTGTGGAGCAAGGCTTGAAAGTGAGTGAATGAATACATTTTCTGAGGAGATGCCTATTTCCAGGTCAGAGTGATTTAGCTCAGAAACGTAGGTCCCTGAGACCATTCTATTCTGGGCAAGAATGGAAGGTGAACCTTGCCATTCAAAATGATGCACATTTCAGCTTTGGTTAAAGCAGGAGGTGGGAGGTAGCTGGCTGAGTGAGGGGTATTGCCTACAGTTCTTAATAGACCTGCAGCCTCTTTCATGCTTATAGCATCTTCTCAGTGTTTTAAGTCCAGTATGGCAGGTGAATTGGAAATGATCATAATACATACACGGTCACAATACATACAGATGGTAATCATGCTTTTCTCAGAGTATTAGAATAGAATACAGCTGGAAGGAACCTTGGAGGTCTTCTAGTCCAGCTGTCAAACTCGCAGCCGACGGGCCAGATGCATCACACGCTGGTCACGCCCACTCATTTTAGCGAAGGGGGAGTTGCAGTATGTCACATGACGACAACATGTTGTTGTGAGTTTGATACACCATTTCAGATAAGTGACCGTCTAGTCTCTTCTTAAAAATCTCATGATGGAATGCGCACGATTTCTGAAGGCATGTTCAAGAAATGGCATATGTATAACATTTGCAGAGTAGGTGTGTGTGAGAGAGACAAAGAGAGACAGAAATGGGTTTGGGCCAATGTTCTTTGGGAAAACATTCTTACTAAACAGCAGTCTGCCTTCGCTGGACGGCTTGGATCTCTCGCTGACTCTCCATGAAAGCACCGAGATAGAAACAGCCCTCCTGTGCGACATTGGCAGTAGGGAGATGGGGGAGGGGTGCCTCGCCCTCTCCTGGGGAGCCCTGTCTGGGGAAGAACCCCCCTCCTCCGGCCTCAGGACCATCGGGTCAGGACTCAGGAGGTTTCTCCGACGGGTCTCCCCCCCCTCCTCTGCCCCCGACCGACTTCCTTTTCTGGGCTTTTTGCAAATGAGGACCGGACACAGCCGAATCTCTCTCTGTGTGTATGTGTGTGTGTGAGCGCGGGTTGCCCACTCCAGTTCCGCCCTCCGTAGATTTGAACCTGGGAGGAACTGGTTTGGGCAACCCGAGAGCTCCGCCTGACGCCCGAAGGGCTTTGCACGAAGAAACGCGGCTTGAGGCGCAAGGACGGTCCTGGGTGTGGGGCGCAGGCCCCTAAAAGCCTCTCTTTGGTTCCCTCCTCCAATGTTCCCTCTAATTTTTTTTCAGTGTGAGCGGAAAAGTATAGTGTTTGAGCAGCACATTTTCATACCTGAGCACCTGGATTTTTTTCACAGATGTCACCCAAGACAACGAAATCAGTGTTATTTGAAACTCAATTCTACCATGTAAATATCCATTAAGTAAAGAAATCTCCCTATACAGGTAGTCCTCAATCTACGACCATTTTTTTTTTGAGTCATTTTATTAAGACTTATAGGCCGCCCTTCTCCCTGAGGGGACTCAGGGCGGCTTACAATCATAAGGGAAGGGTGTGCAGCGACAAGGGACAAACAATAAGTGACCAAAAATAAAATAGTAAAACCACAACATGCATTCAACAGTCAGCACTCGGGCGGGTAAATTGGAACCTATCCCCAGGCCTGCTGGGAGAGCCAGGTCTTGAGGGCTGTGCGGAAGGTCTGGGTGGTGGTGAGGGTACGAATCTCAACGGGGAGATCGTTCCATAATTGAGCCCAAAGTTTCTATTGCTAAATGAGACATTGGTTAAGTGAGTTTTGCCCCATTTTACAACCTTTCTTGCTACAGTTAAGTGAATCACTGCGGTTAAATCAGTAACCTGGTTGTTAAGTCAGTCTGACTTTCCTACTGACTTTCCTTGGCAGATGGTTGCAAAAGGTGACCCCAGGACACTGCAACCGTCATAAATATGAGGCAGTTGCCAAAGATCCAAATTTTGATCCTATGACCATGGGGATGCTGCAATGATCATGTGTGAAGAACAGCTGCAATTCACTTTTTTCAGTGCTGATGTAGCTTTAGTCATTAAGTGAACTGTTGTAAGTTGAGGACTATACTTTCCCCCTTACTATCCAATAGTCTGCAGTGATTTAGCAAGTTATGAATAAATTACCAACTGATGTAGATTAGCAATTGGAGCACTTAAAGAAGCAAACAAAGAGGGGAGAGGAAGGAAGGGAGGAAGGAAAGAAGGGAGAGGGAGAGAGAAACAGAGACAGAGGGAGAGACAAAAAAGGAAAGAGGAGAAAGAGAAAAAGAAAGGGGAGAGGAGGGTGGGAGGATAAGAAAAAGAGGCAGAAAAAAGAAAGAGAGAGAAAGAGGAAAGGAAGAAAGAAGGAAGGAAAGAAAAAAGGAAGAAAAAAGGAAGAAAGAAAAGAGGAGAGGAGAGAAGGAATAGAGGCCAAAAAAGCAAACAAGGAAAAGTAGGGAAAAAACTTTCACTGGAAAACACTATTTTTCCATCAGTGCAAAACTTTCCTAAACAAGGTTAATTTTCTGGATTTTGACTTTCCGGTCCAGGTGGACCAAGAAGCCTTCATTTTCTTTTTCTAAAATCAAATAAAATCTGCAGAGCACCAGCACGCCATATGAAAAAGAATTTGTATATGCAAGTAGGTTGACCACCAATCCATGACAAATAAGCTGAAATGCAATATTTAAAACATTCTTACTAAACAGCAGTCTGCCTTCGCTGGACAGCTTGGATCTCTCGCTGACTCTCCATGAAAGCACCGAGATAGAAACAGCCCTCCTGTGCGACATTGGCAGTAGGGAGATGGGGGAGGGGTGCCTCGCCCTCTCCTGGGGAGCCCTGTCTGGGGAAGAACCCCCCTCCTCCGGCCTCAGGACCATCGGGTCAGGACTCAGGAGGTTTCTCCGACGGGTCTCCCCCCCCCTCCTCTGCCCCCGACCGACTTCCTTTTCTGGGCTTTTTGCAAATGAGGACCGGACACAGCCGAATCTCTCTCTGTGTGTATGTGTGTGTGTGAGCGCGGGTTGCCCACTCCAGTTCCGCCCTCCGTAGATTTGAACCTGGGAGGAACTGGTTTGGGCAACCCGAGAGCTCCGCCTGACGCCCGAAGGGCTTTGCACGAAGAAACGCGGCTTGAGGCGCAAGGACGGTCCTGGGTGTGGGGCGCAGGCCCCTAAAAGCCTCTCTTTGGTTCCCTCCTCCTCCCCCTCCTTCCACAGCCTGCGTGACGCCCTAGGCTGAGAGCTGCTGCTGCTGCTGCACAGCTGAGGGAGGGAGAGCGAAAGCAGAGGCGGGGCGCCAAGCTTTGGTTAAGGCAGGCAAGGGAAACCGCGAGCCGAAAGGAAGTCTTGCTGGGAAGACGCAGCAGCAGGGCTTTAAAGCGCTGCCCCCTCCCCAGCCAGCCAGCCCACCCAGCCCATTCTTCCCCCGCCACAACTGTATCCAACAGGCCAAGTTGCTGGGAGGAGAAAGTTTGGGCTGCAGGACATGAGATTCCTCTGGGGAGGTCCTTTGCGGGCGGCCGGTTCTAGCCGCCTGCAAAGGACTTCCCCACGTTTGCTTTGGTAGAAATCTCTGCGCGGCAGTTAGAAACTTCTGCGCGGGGATTTCTTTCCATGTGCGCGGCCGCGCACGCGCGCACCTTAGAGGGAACAGTGCCCTCCTCCTCCCCCTCCTTCCACAGCCTGCGTGACACCCTAGGCTGAGAGCTGCTGCTGCTGCTGCACAGCTGAGGGAGGGAGAGCGAAAGCAGAGGCGGGGCGCCAAGCTTTGGTTAAGGCAGGCAAGGGAAACCGCGAGCCGAAAGGAAGTCTTGCTGGGAAGACGCGGCAGCAGGGCTTTAAAGGGCTGCCCCCTCCCCAGCCAGCCAGCCCACCCAGCCCATTCTTCCCCCGCCACAACTGTATCCAACAGGCCAAGTTGCTGGGAGGAGAAAGTTTGGGCTGCAGGACATGAGATTCCTCTGGGGAGGTCCTTTGCGGGCGGCCGGTTCTAGCCGCCTGCAAAGGACTTCCCCACGTTTGCTTTGGTAGAAATCTCTGCGCGGCAGTTAGAAACTTCTGCGCGGGGATTTCTTTCCATGTGCGCGGCCGCGCACGCGCGCACCTTAGAGGGAACAGTGGTTTGGGGCCATGAACTGCTGGCCAGATGCCTCATATTTGGATGTAGTCAGTACTTAATTGTATTGTCCATTACTAGTTGCTCTAATGTTTGGGGGGAAACAGTGTTGGAACTGATGAAATGTTTGTAGGTAAATTTGTGTAGAATTGTATGTGAATGTTTGAAAGAATGCTGTGTGCAATAATGATGTATTTGTTACTGTATAAAAATATGAGGATGCTTGATGCTTCACTTTAAAAGGGAGGTATGTAATAGAACAGTAGGTTGATGTGCTAATATAATTTAAGTAAAAAGTTAACTGGCCTATTTTTTAACAAAGTGTCCAAAAGGTTTTGGGCTGAGGGGAGAGGGAAGGAATAATTTTACAAAGAGAGAAAATAAAGGAAAAGGAATTGAACTGTAAGTATAAAACAAATAATAATTGATAGCCCTTATAGAAAAATAAACTACAGTATGGTAATATTATTATGCTTAGAGGAAGAGTTTTGTGTGTGTTAATCTACAATTCCCAATGCTCTCTGTTCACAAAATGTTATTGTTAAATAAAGTTTTAATTTTCATAATAAAATGGATCTCTGGGTAAATAACCTGAGTAAAGTAATTCCCTCTCCCATATCTAAGATATTACACTACTAGGAAAAGAAATAATAGAATGTAGTATACTATTAGTATAAAATCAAACCTTAAGACAGAAACAAATAATTTTGGGTGGGTGGCAGTGGTATTTTAAAATCTATACATTTGTCCTCAGAATAAATACATTTAGAAAAACATTAGGTCATGAGTATGGAAATTTGGATATAATATAAACCTTGGAAGATTCTAGAGAATGGCCATTTGGCAGTATCAAAGATTGGATAGGGGAGTAATACAAGGTCTGATTCTCCAGTCAAAATCTCAGCAGAAAGATACATCATTTTATTTCATGAATACAAGTTTTTAAGAATCACCATGTTTATCTTATACTTTGGGTTCTTTGCAATGAATAATATTCTTATTTCCACTTAGAAGCTAGGGAAAAACCTTGGAAGTTTTTACTAATTCATCCAGGCTACCACTGTTTCTAGAAAACCTTTGTTTCCCTGCTAATCTCTCTCTATACGTTCTTGGCTGAAGTACAACTGTTTCTGCTCAGAGGAGCTCCTGGAACTTCTGAGGTTCAGTGAGATATAGAAATAAACCTTTGGAATTAAAGGGTACCATTACAGGCATATAAAAGAAAAGGACAAAGCTGAAAGATCTTTGGCAGGTTAGAAGTTAATTTGGCTGGGACTAGTATCTCAAAGTAACTTTTGTCCTTGATCCTGGTTTCAAATCCTTTGAATTTGTACTGTTCCTTTTAGCTCAGAGGTCTGGCATATAATAAAGACCTTCAAAATCCAGGTCATATCCTGATCCAGCATTTATTTGAGAATAATTTATTTTCCTGGCACTTATAAAACAACCTCCTTTTCCTTTTGACATTGATGCTTATAGCGTTTCTGTAAACTATAGATATGAATCTGTGTAAGACAGTAGCTATTTCAGTGAAGCAAATTAATACTGTTTAAAGAGATATTTTTTCTTCCTAGGTTCTCTGTTGCGCTCCCTCTAACATTGCAGTCGATAACTTGGTGGAAAGGCTCTCTGATCATAAGGTGCGGATCCTGCGTCTGGGTCGCCCAGCTCGTCTCCTGGAGTCCGTACAGCACCATTCACTGGATGCTGTCCTGTCGCGTGGAGATAATGCCCAGATTGTAGCCGATATCAGGAAGGATATTGATCAAGCATTTGTAGGTTTTGTATTACATTTTTACAGCCGTTCTTTGAAATAATCTGCAGAATAAATTGTGGATATAAATCTATACACTATAAATCTATAGTGTTCTTGGTGACATTGTATTCTTGGAATGAGTACAGTGCTGTGCAGAAATGATTGAATATGTGTCTTCTTGAAATTGAACCAAAACTCAGTAGGTATCTAAGCAATGTTGGGTTGAATGGCTAAAATTAAAAACATCTATAGCTTTGTATCTGACTCTGACGTAACATTATACAGGTAGTCCTTGACTTACAACAGTTCATTTAATGACCATTCAAAGCTACAACGGCACTGAAAATCATAACTTACAACCATTTTTATATTTATGACCGTTGCAGCATTCCAGTGCTTGACAACTGACTCATATTTATGACGGTTGCAATGACAGTTGCAATGTTCAGAAGTCATTTTGTAACCTGACAAGCAAAGTCAGTGGAGAAACCCAGATTCACTTAACAACCATGTTACTAATTTAGCAACTGCAGTGATTTATTTAACAAATGTGGCAAGAAAAGTTGTAAACTGGGACAAATTCACTTAATAAATTTTTCATTTAGCAACATAAAATTTTGGGCTCAATTGTGGTCGTAGGTTGAGGACTATCTGTACTCTGTAGAATATTCAGGATTCTTTAGGATTCAGTCTTTTCTTTCCATTTTCTTTTTCCCAAGTTTTCTAGCACTGTTAAGATCAAATTGAGATTCCTCACTCAGTTTTTCTCTTCCCTTCTCTCCTGAGTACTTTCTGTGTTTGTTTAGTTTTTAACCAGAAAGTCCAATTGCCTCTTGAAAAAGCACCTTTGAGGCAATCACTGTGGTTGTTAAGCAAATTATGCTGTTAAGCAAATTCAGCTTTTCCCATTGACTTTGCTTGTTGGAATTTTGATCACATGATCAGGGGGACACTGCGACTGTTATAAGTGTGAGGAATGGTTAATCACTTTTTTCAGTACCATCGTGACTTCAAATGGTTGTTAAATGTACAATCATAAGTCGAGGACTACTTGCGAAGCAGGCAGAAAAGAGAGGCATTTATGTGAGGGTTGAAAGGAGAAAATGTTAAGTGGCTTGCTTATTTGTTATCTTTTAAATTCTGCTGTGCTCAGCACTGAGTGTTTTCAGTGGCACTTTTTAATACAGTTCAACTTAAGATTTTCTGTAAAGTTTAATGTTATTTTTATTGTTTGCTTTGTCCTTTTCAGGGCTAGAAAATTGATTTTAATAAAAGATGAGGTTTGGGGAATTTTGAGAGTAATCTCTTCACCAAGGATAGCTCAGTTGCAAACTTCTGCAGAGGCATGCAATATATTCTAGCTGTACTACATCCCTAGAGAAATTGTAAGGATGAAGGATGAAAGGTATAAGTCAAGGATTGATTGGCTCGCACTAAATGGAAAGTCAGCTGCCTTTGCATCACACTCACCATTCCTAGGATCCCCAAAGTCATTTTCACTACTTTTCTTGATTGGGCCAAAATTAATTATTCAGAGGAGCATAAGGGATTTATAATTTATGCACAGAAACTATAAAGAGTTCTCATTGGAGAACAAGGACAGTGATCTCCAGTCCTCCCTTAGTTCTCCTGGTAGTGATGATACCTTGCAAGTTTCATTTGTGCACTTTTGTAAGAAACCAGAAGATCACTTTAAACTAAAAAGAAGTGGAGCAAATGACTAGCACTTTGGCGACTTCTCTTTAAATAACAACTCCTTTGTATTCTAAAAATTATCCCTTTCACTTTTCACCTTGCCTCTGAAAACTGATTTTTTTCCCTCCAACCCTTTTTGCTTTGACCCAACCTTAAAATGTTCAGAAAAAATATAGGATCACTGTGTAGGGGGAAAAATCTATACTGGTTGCCGGTTGCCTACTGGACATAATTTAAGATGTGAAATTTCGAAAAACTCCTTGTGCACACGCCCCTATATTATCATGCTTTTGACTATTTGAGACTGTCGATACCATGATAAACTTTCCCACGTGGCAAAAGAGGCTCTTTTGAAGGAGCTCCCGCAGTACTGCCACAAGTGTTCTGTTTTCAGGAATGGGCCTTTAAAATGTTTATTCCACTGCAGTACAGGTAGTCCTTGCTTAATGACCAGACGCTTAATGATAGGTCAGAATTACAAAAAGTAAAGCGTTTCCAACTACCGCAAAATACCACATCCCTGCCATGGTGATATGATCACTATCTGGGTGCTTAGCAATCATTTTTTAAGCATTCCCTCATGTGATTGCCACTTGCCATCTTTCCCGCTAGCCTCCCTGGAGAGTGGATGGGGAAGCCGGCAGGAAAGGTTGAAAACTACTGCCAACTACCCAAAAGTGCTTTCTCACTCTCACTCACTCTCTGGAAGCTGGATGAAAGAGCTTCTTGCCGATCCATGCCTGCTTGAACTTTGGCAACTGAAATTCAGTCACACATGGACCCCAGAATCCCTCTCTCCCTGTCTGCCGAAAGCTTCCCTAAGGCAGGGAAAGAAGAATGACCAGCTTTGTGCCTGCTTGAGACAAGCAAGCATGCAGCCCAAAAACCCTTCACAGGCATTGTGAGGGACTCCATTTGCTTCGCCTGAAAGATCATTTAATGACCGCAACAGGAGGGCTGGGATCACTATTACTGAGTGAAGGACCCAGGTGGGTTTCTCCTTTAATGTCTGCTTTGCTCAATCACCAAGACTCCAGTCTTAATTCTGGGTTGTTAAGTGAGGGCTATCTGAATGTTTTTAATTCCAGCAACGTTAAGATGTGTGGATTTCAACTCAATATCGTGTGGCCTAGGAAAGGTCACACATTTTAAATCTCTGCTGAAATTGTGAAGCACTGCTCCAATATTTGTCTCCTGTTCTTCCTTTATTTAGGGAAATGGCAAATAATCCTCTCTTTCAGTTTTGACTTTTGATTATTAATTGCTTTCAATGATACTGGTTTTCATTTTGATTTTTACTTTGCAAAATTAATTATACAGTAGTGGTTTTTATTACTGTAAGCTGCTTTGAATATTTATATAAGCAGAAAAGCAGGTATACATTTAAAAATATCAAGAATTTAATGAGCACTGTTATCAACCGCTTCAGTGGCCATATGTTCATACTAAACTACAACTCCCATTGTCCCCAGACAGTTGATGGGGTCAGATTGGAGAAGATCCACCCAAAAAGCATTTGTGATGTTCTAATAGCATTTTATCAGAGAAATCCTGCTGCTGTTTTACAATTATCTTGACTACTAAATATGTGCTGCGCTGAGATCATTGTCTCTCTTATGCAGATGAAAACAAGGAAAACCCAAGACAAAGGAGAGAGAAAACATTTTTTTAATGAAATTAAGATACTGAGAAAGGAACTGAAGGAACGAGAAGAAATGGCTATGTCTGAAACTTTGCAAAAAGCTCACGTTATTCTTGCTACAAACACAGGTTAGAAGAATTTTTCTAGATTTGCCTATAAGGTTTAATCAAATGATTAATTTGATTATTATTCATCTAACTGTTCTATTTGTAACTGTATTCTACTTAAATTGGAACTCCAATATGCAGTATATCTTTGAACACATAGTATTGGTTAGTGATCAAATCTATAAACATAAACAGTGAACTGTATTATTTATTTGTTTGTTTGTATCTTTCTTTATTATTTTTACCAGTAGTTCAAGGCATCTTCCTCCTCCTATTTTTTCTGCAACAACAAGCCTGTGAGGTGGGTTGGGCTGAGAGAGAGAGTGTGTGACTGGCTTAAAGTTACCCAGCTGGCTTTCATGGCTAAGATGAGACTTGAACACATGGTCTCCTGCTTTCTAACCTGAAGTCTTAACCACTAGATTCCAGCCTTGCTGCCCAATTTATCTTTTTTGTTTTGATCAAATTTTATTCTGTGATTAGGTGATTTGATCACTAACCAATACTATGTGAATTTGAACAGCAGACAATTTCCGCTGTTCACATTTTACAACGCATTGCTTGCCATTTTCTTGTTCCATTTAATGAAGGAAAGGAATTTATGCATTATTTATAGGAATAATTAAGCCCTTGAACCAGCAAAGGAGGGAATTTATTCCTGTTTCCAAGTGCATACTCATGTGCACAGCTTCTTGGAGAGGACTCAACCAGACTGCAATTATTTATGTTTGGGGAACTGTTTCCGATCCCATAAGGATAATTTTCAGGAAACCTTGCAGATAATTTTGTGTAAAGAATACACATTAAAATGTCTATTCTACAAAGTTGATTTATGAACACAATATCAGTTCCAATTTCTTACTAAAAATTATATTCCCCTTCTGCTCTGAAATTTCTCATACCAAAGAATTCTGGGCAAGCTCTGGATGTTATTTAAAAGAAATACTTTAGTCTACAATCTATAGAAGGCGTAAAATCATGCTCACTCCTTTGTCAATTTCATTTACTTCTCCTGGAAAGGTGCCAAGACCTGATGATGAGATTGTTCAGTCTTATTCTCTTCATCCTACCCTAAGTGATGTCCTTAAAAAAGGACCATATTCATTTGCAGAGGGACAAGGTACTTCATACAAAGTGGTATTCACCTTTACTGAGGCAAACACCAACTTTGCAATTAGTGTGGTAAATATCAACGTGCATTGTCCACACCATCACAGCCAGCCCAGGAAAGGGAATTCTCAAGTGACAAGTCTCCACCCATGTCCACCATTTTGTGTGGAATAGCCATTCAGATGACTTGAGAATAATCTTTTCTCCCAATCACTGTTGAAATAACTTTAAGAACTTGTTGGTAGTTGCCTTGATCTAGGTGGTTTTGAGGTGCTTGGTCTAATAACTAGGTCCACCATCAAGATTTTGAAATAATAACATGTTTTCTGAAAATGTGGGGCTATTACAGCAAGCATAGGAATCTTTTCCCCTTTAGCCTTTTTCATAGAAACCTGGTTTGCACTGGTTGTCAGAAGCAAAACTTCAAACATTGTGGTTTTAGAGGCAAAATGCAAAAAATGTTTTATTTGTTAAAAGGCAATTGGGAATAGTGTACTCAGCACCTTTCCATTTGTTCATGCATGCGTGTGTATGTATGTATATGTCTGTGTGTGTATCTACAATCATCTTTTTGTTCCTTTATAAGCATAAATTCTGCATATGTGTTCATGTTATGTACAGTTACAGTTGCAAATGAATTGGTTTGAAATCAGTGGCATACATGTAAGACAAGAATGAAGATTTACAGTGTTGAATCATCAATTTCTCTGCAGTCAATTCTTACTCCACTCTCTCCCTCCCCCCATCTTTTTTTAGAAGCATGTTCCCCTTGCAGCAATTACCCAGTTTTTTTATAACTAAAGGTAGAAATCATTGTTGCCTTCTCTCTTCTGAAAGGTTATTCGGTGCAACCCAATCTTGTCACTTTATTGCTATGCTCAGCAGGCAAACTTAATTGCTTTTACCCAAGGAACAGAACTGGCTTTTAATTAACTGAGTTCAATACACTAGGATTTTCCCAGAATGGTTAAATTGGAATAAACCAGGACTGGTGTAATTTTACATACAACTCAAAATTCAGACCCATATAACTGATTGTTCTTTAAATATTTTTCTTACTTTTCAAACTATTATGTGTGTACAACCCCTCAGGGCTGTATAGAGAATGTTATGACATCTCAAGTATTACTTGTCTTTCATCTAAAAACTCATTAGACACCTAGACACAAATGCAGATTTGCAGCTTTTACTGTTTACTTTCTGCCCTAAACGCTGCACTCATTCACACATTCTTGCTTCATCCCAGCCTAGCTAGTTAGGCTAAGAGAAGAAACAAGATGGGGCACCTCTATAACCAAGGCTTGATCAGTCCCAGACTTGCCTTGACATTTTTATCTCATTTCTGCTATTTTTCCACTAGATTGCCATTGCCTCATTCAATCTATTATTTTGAGAACTATAATTTTTATTTTATTCAAAGTCTTCATTTTTGTTCTTTTCTATGTGCTCCATAAGTGGAAATCATTTTAAGCCTCCCTTCTGAAGCTGGATTGTGATTGCCAGTCTAGGAGGAAGCAAAAGTCTAAGAATAAATATGTTATTTCCAATACTTCATTTCCCTGCTTGTAAATTATGTTTTTAGCTATTACATGGCCATTTGGCCCTATGATTCATGGAGATTTTATTGTTAGGCAACTTCATTGGTGGCATTGTTGTCAGCCAGCTTAATGGGCAGGCTGCTTCCATATCATTGCCAAGAAAACTACACAAAAACAATATATTTTTGGATGTTAGTTGGTGGGAAAAAGAGCAGGTGGATGAGGTTGCACTCAAATCCTCCTTGTAGGATTCCCATTGGTGTCTGTTTTCCTATTATGGAGATGGAAGATTCATGTAGATTGGCCTGCCATTGGGTCTGCAGAATAGGTAAAGATTATGGGCACCCTGCAGCTCTAAGTCCTTCCATAGATATAAACTCGGCAGCTCTTTCATTATAGATTTGCAAATCAATTTCTTTTCATTTCACACGTAAATCTGCCAGCTCTTACTTCTGCCCCTTCTGACATATTTCTTATTGCAAATAAACAGTTGTGAATAAAAAGGTAGAATTTTACAAGGAGGGTGCAACTGGTATGACCATATCTGTGTTGTTTTCTGGCAACAATCTGCCATAGCTATCTTCTGCTATTTTTATGACTTCCTAAACTAGGTCTGCAGCTCTGGGATTTGCTGGTGGTCTCTTATCCAGCTGTTAACCAAACCCAACCCTGCTTAGCTTTCTGAAATCTGTTGATTTCAAGGAGGTAATGCATCCATTCTAACTTAGTTATGTCTACTATTATTCAGTAGAATGTTCTGGTGGAAAAGAAAATTGACGATATCATTGGAAACTTCACTTGCATGTAATTGAAGATCATACAACTTGAAGAATGGCAATAATGACACAATCCAATGCAGGAGGAATATGAAAATATGTACCATATTTTTTGGAATATAATACACTCCAAAGTATAAGACGCAACTAGCTTTTGGGGAGGAAAACAAGGAGGGGGGGGGGAATCTGCCTCTTCCTCCCAGCAATTTGCCTCCTTGCAACAAACAGCAAACAGTACAGATAATATGTATGGTGTTACATTTCAGACTATACTTGTACAGCTGCTGTTAAAATTGATGTGGCTTTCTGGAAGTATAGTTATTCTCTGCTATTTAAAAGAAGATACAGTAGCACTGGACCTCTTCAGATGAAGCATTTATTTTTAAAAGCTGCTTCATTTTGTTAAGTTGTCTAGAACTAAAGCAATCTTTTTTTTAAAAAAAGTATAATCATTTGAACATTCTACAGGTATGAAACACGTGCAGGTAAACAACCACGCTCAGAAAGCACCAAGGAATCAGAAGACACACTCTTTTAAGACAACTAGTCCTTTCCCATTTTTGCAGTGCTGAAAGACTCAGTGTAGTTTTTAATCTTGTTTTTAATTAGGTGCTTCTTCTGATGGTCCGCTGAAGCTTCTTCCCGAGAACCACTTTGATCTTGTGGTGATTGATGAATGTGCTCAAGCTCTTGAAGCAAGCTGTTGGATTCCACTGCTGAAGGTTAGGAAGTGTATCCTGGCTGGTGATCACAAACAGCTGCCTCCCACAATCATCTCTCACAAGTAAGAAAATGTCCTCCATTACCAATTGATTATTTTAAAGGTGCTGGGAAAAAGCCTATCTGGAAAATGGCCTGTCAATTAGAATACCCATTTTTGCATTTAATTGCACAGCAGGTAGAGATAACCTTCCTTGTTTTTTAATGAGATTTGGTTATATATGTCAGCTGCTTATTATAAAGCAGAAAACTTAAATCAACTAACTTAAGATATAGTAATTATTCTTTGAATTATAATTAACAGAGCACACTCTTGAATTGAAGAATATACCTTGTGAAAGAATAAGACATAAGACTTGGATGTATTTGTAGATTAGAAGAAAGCAAATGTTTCCCATGGATAATTTTATATTATAGTCCAATCATTTAAGATATCTACACTTCAGAGGTCTTCTGCTAAGGGGATGGTTGAACTGAATTTATTTTTTCTTGTGCACAATTTGGGAATTTCTCTTATAACAAGAACAGTGATGAAAAATGAAAATAAATGATGGATTCTATTTTTTTTTGCTACACCCATACACTTAAGTGGGCCCAGTAAAATCTCCAAAATTCATAGGTAGCTGTATGTTGTGCATATAGGCTTATAGGCTTATTTGCTTATAGGCTTTCAGAAATTGAGGAACTGTAACTCTCAACAGTCCTTCTAGTTCAACTCTGTAGGCTGGATAGCATTACAGCTGCAGACACTTTTGAAATGCAACAGATCTCCTATCCTTTGTCTATTTAAAGGAGCCCCTGTTATTCATTTGTCTATAATTGCTGCCTTTCCTCACTATTGATAGATTTTTCAACCAGTTTTTTCCACTCTTAAACTATATACTGTGCTTTAACAAATTACTTCCACTTTCAATGAAACCATATCTTTCAATTATATCCCAAGCCAGTTAATTATATTTTACTGAATTAATCCTGGTATTGAAGGATCTGTGTGCATTATGTATTATTGGTTAACCTGTAACAAAGATTTTTGCCAAAAATGAAACAATTTATTAGGAGAACCACCCTGCAGAGTTCATTTGTTATCAAGCAATATATGTGAAACAAGTCTATATTTGACTTTAAAATAGATTGTAACAGTCAAATTGAAATGATTGATTTAATTGTAGAACTGCTATAGAAGGAAGGCCCATGAAACACCAAGGGGGATAAATTTGACAATACAAGAGAACTAGGCTCAAGTGCTAGAAATAAAAAAAATCACTCATAGAAGGAATAAAGGGAAATTATCACAATGGAACAAACTCCTATGAAAAGAGCTTTGCAATTCTAGATCATGAACTTCTGTTAGCTGCAGAATTTTCTTGTGTAATAAATCATGTAGGTATTTGGAGGACATTTGCATTTTTATTCTGTCAATAAAAAAAGAAACTACTTTGGGAGAGAATGTCTAGACTGGACAATCAACTGTTGGAAAGGACTGTTGCAGTAGTTAAAGATTCATAAGGTGGTAATCAGAAAAATTCATTCCGTACTTTATCACAGAACATATGATTTAGAAGCACCTGTTGCTGAAATACAACCTGCCTCAAACCTGCTTAAATTAACTCCCACTGATAAGGTAGGTGAAAGATATCAGTATGGAAATGGCAATAACAGTCTGCCCTTTCATAAGTTTTTATGAGGAACTACTTGCATCCCATGGTGTTATAATATCTTGACTGAGATTCCAAATGAAGTTCATGCTAGATCTTCAAATTTCTATATTCTGTGAAACATCTGTTAATCTTTCCCTATCAACATAGACTTATTGAGGTCATATTCATATTTTAATTGTTAATGATTTATATTCTGTAATTTCTCCCATGGGTGTATGTGTAGGTTGCTTGAATTTTTCTGTTTGCTATGCTACAATAAATTGCATGCAATTTATTAAACTGCACTCTGGAAGATGTTAAACCAGAAGCAGGAATGTAATTCTCTACATTCTTGGCAGAAAATTAGCATGCAGGAGACTATAAATTGTACATTGTTGTATATGCTGCTCTTGCTATGAAACTCTTCAGTCATTATTGTTTATGCACATACGTTTTATGGATCTCTCATATATTTTAAGCATGAGAGACATCCATAAAACATACATGCATAAACTTGCCAGGAATACGTTTAGTTCAGGAAACCTGTACATAATTGCTAGTGTAAAGCATTATTTGTGCTGTTGGCAGATAGAGTAGCAAATAGAAGTTTCAACTGAAAATTGCATTGCTTCCTTGAAGACCAACCACCCCAAAACAGCCCTCTAGAACAAGTTTATTCTTTGAAGATTATATAGATAAGACAATCCTAATCGCAATAAACTAATACTAAAGGCACAGATTGGTTAAATAGTTTCTGCCAGGACTCTGCCTTAAGTCTTCTTTCAACTTTTGCCGTATCTCTTCTACTTTGATGCCATTATGGATACAATTTTGGACTAATATTAGACTTTGGACTAATACATGTAATATTGATAGTCTTTTGAAATATAAAGAAATGTAGCGGTGTCAAACTCACGGCTTACAGGCCGGATGCATCATACGCTGGCCATGCCCCCGATTTAGTGAAGGGGAAAAAGGTCACAATACATCACACAATGATGTGACAACATGAGTTTGACACCCCTGATTTAGAGAGTCGAGTAGTAGTAGTTATAGGACAGTTTAACTGATTATAACCACAAAATGATGTTTAAGATGGCAAATTGTGAACTGCAAGAAAATAATTATATATAGAGTGAAAGCCAAGTGGTCAGTTGTGTAAATGCTAGGTTCTTGTTATACAAATTATTACTATCATTGCTGTCCAGTTCTGAGACTTTTGTAGGAGGACAATAATAATGCAACATCAATTGATGATTTTCTTCTTTCCTCGGCACTCCCAGAATTGCCTGGGTTATCTTCACATGATTGCCTCTTTGTCCTGTTTCTTATCTTTTTGGCAAATCAGATGTTCAACTTGTTCTGTGAAAATGTATTCAAAGGGGAATGTACCAGCACAAGATATAACAATGTAGTTTATAGGCAGTAGGCTGATCAAGATAGCAAGAAATGTTCAGCTAAAGAATACAAAGTTAGAAGGGACCATTTAGACATTTATATTTATCCCCTTACTCTGTACAAAAATCAAAATTCTTGCTTGTGTCAACAGTGGTCTGATTCCTTTAATCAAACATTTGAATTATCCAAGATCTTTCTCCCACTTTCTTCCCACCGTTAAGGCTAGTGGGAACAATTTAGAGGGGGGGAAATGCTGGGGTTTGAGGTTGATGTTCAGCATCTGGTATTAGTCCCCATCTTAGACACAACTTGGTGATGTCAGGTCAATCACTTCTTTTCAGCCCTAGGAGGCACACAATGACAAACCACCTCTGAAAAATATTGGCAAGAAAACTGCATGGATTTGTCCAGGGAGTCCACCAAGAATGAAGACTAATTCAAAGGAAACAAAAAAGAGAAATATATTTAACTCTTTCATATGGCAAGGAATAACATGTCCTTAATTGAATGAGATCTGTCATCTTAGGATCAATATCACCATTTCTTTGAAATAGACCCTGTTGGGTATTTTGCTGTTGCTGCTACAGTTATTGACATCCTTATCCAATCTACTGCAGTAACTTTTAGATCCTGAAAACCTTCCGTGAAATCTTGGCTTATTTGCCCTGATTGTGATCCTTCTGGCAGCAACTACTGGTTGTGATGACAAGCAAATTTGTTGAATCAAGAGAACCTTTGATCATATCCAGCAGGGTTCAAATCCTCTTTTCTTTCTTTTCTAATTGGAGAATTCTTAGTTACAATTAGACTTAGTATTACACAGAAGTTGTTAACAGCACGTTTCTTGGGTTTTAACTTTGCCTCCAGAGCAACAATCACATGCTTGCAAGGTGATTTAGTCATCCCAAGGTGACTAAACATCATTGTAACATATTGGTTGAATATATTGGATTTTCAGGACTTTTCTTGTCTGTAAGGCTTAGACAAATATCTTTCTTTTCTCTGCCTCTCTTTGTCCATTTAAACTGAGTGTTCCTGATGGAACCATCGAGTTCAGAGTCTTTAAGGAGACCACTCCCCTTTCTTTTGCCCCTTAAAATTCAGCATTTACATAGGGGGCACAGAATTTAAACAAGGATTCTCAGGAAATTTCTTCTGGGATGAATGAATGAATGAATATATATATATATATCTGATGAGAACTAAATAGCTTGAAATAGATCTATACTAGTCTCCTTTTATTTATTTATCAGCACAATTGCAACACAAATGTAACAAGGCAACATAAAAAAAATTGCTTTCTGCCTGGATGGCTCCCAGAGTGAGCCGATAGAGGGAAGCAGTATGCTCCCTCCCATATTTGGGCATACCAGGGGTTGTGACACAATATATATATGTTGTGGCCCAGCAGGAGCCGTTGGAGCTGCCACCAGACTCCTATAGTGAGGGGCCCTATGAGTCAGCTTTGGAGGATGTGGAGGACCCTGGACAGGGTTCAGATTCTGAGCAGGGCGCAGAGAGGCTGGTTGGCCACCAGGAGGCGCCTAAGCCTTGGACCAGTGGGGAGGAGACAAGGGAGTGTGATCCGGACGTCAGCAGTGGGGAGGAGCCAAGGGAGTTGTTCCTAGATGCCCGGCACTGGAGAGCTAATAGGCGTAAAGAACAATTACGCAATTACTCAGCTGGTGGCCATTAGGCTCCTCTCCAGACTATAAAAGGACTGCTTGTGCACATGCCCCTCTTGCAGAAGTCAACGCAGGAACTAATGTTGGAGAACATTATGGTGAGCTTGGCAGGCTGGATTGCTGCCACGGCTTATCTGTGCCCAAGCTTGTCTATGCTGGTTTGCTGCCAAGGACCTGTATGTCTGTTAATTAAATGCCATAACTTATCTTGGCTCGGAGTGTGTGGTGTGGGATGGGGGGGGTCAGAACATGTATGTATGTGTGTATGTATGTATGTACATACATACATACATACATACATACATACATACATAAAAAAGGTGCACATTAATTTCTGCCCATGCTGCAACTTTATTGGTCTCCCTGCAGAGGCATGATAAAAAGACAGCAGTTTGAAATATGACTTTTTCATCTAAGTTGCTAGGTGGAAATTTCCTGTGTCATATAACACTTCTACATGAAGAGCAATGTGTCATAGCATGCCTAATTTAGAAGTAAGACTTAACTTTGCTCAATTTAGCGATCTTTAACATACCAGCTAATTTCTTAAAATGTCATCCTAACACATTGAATCTTAATGCCATATGCAACTCGGTGGTTATTATTCTAGAAAGTATACTGCTACAAAATCGGAGTTCAATCTTCAACTGCAGATCATTAAAAAAAATTGCTCTCTGTATCCTAAGTGACCTATGAGTTCCAATACATTTTTAAAATAGAACTAGGCTTTTTTTGGAACTGGGAAAAATCTACTTTTGCTTTGCCTTTATGTTATAAACTGCTGAGTTGAAGAATTATTATGCTGCACTATTCCTAATATCTATTTGCCAGGAGTCAAAAATGACTTTGATGGCCCATAATCACTATTTGTGATCTCTCTCAAATTTGTCTAACAATCTGCCTGTTGAATACTTGTGAAAAACTGACATTGTACTAGGTTTTAAGAAAAAATTAAAGTATTGGATGTCCTATAAGTTTTTTACAATTCCATTTATAAATATTTGAATGGGCAAACATTTGCCTATTTATTACACTTAGCTTGATTGCTCAGAAGAACATTCTAGGGTAGAGTAGACTGGTCCTGTTGGTCCAGACTGTTGAATCCTAATTCAAGGTGTTGATCTTGAGTTGACCCACACCTGTATCAGTCTGAATACAGAAGTAAATGCGGACATTCAATGTTCAAATGTCTAGTTGGGGGAGGGGGGGAGAAGAACAGTAACTTCAACTAGTATGCGGTGATGCAAGTCCATGTACTCATTTGGACTTTCAAGTTCAAAATGGGCAAGTTCTTTCAAATTCAAAATGGTTTACACTTATCCAATTTACTCCTATGCCTGTCCAATACTGAGTTTGCAATAGGGGTTGGCCACTTTGTTAGCAGAACAGTTATTGGGTATATGCAAACTTAGAGTGGATGTTTCTGTGTAATGGGATGGGTAACAAAGCAGAAATGTGGCTACATACAACCTGCACATAAGAAAACATGGAGTTTCTTTTATACTCTTGAATTTCTTGAGTAGTATCTTCTTTTGCCAAGTGGACCTCAAGTTAATATTTTAATTACTTGCTAATCCCTTCAGGTAAATCAAGATGTCATTGACTCTTTTCTCAAGCTTCTTCAGCTTCATGACTGAACCAAGCTTTCAACCACAATTTTTCAAATCCAACACTGAATTCAGGAGCCTATTGAATCCTAATTCAAGGTGTTGATCTTGAGTTGACCCACACCTGTATCAGTCTGAATACAGAAGTAAATGCGGAATGTACATTGCATACAAATGCAAATATATAACTACCCACAGTGTCATTTTTCATCTAGGTTTTTTGAGATTTATATGGAAATAAAGTTAAAGGCATAATACATTATAAAAACAAATTGCCCAAAAGGCAATATGCTTCACATTTTTCTGTATTGTTTTTATTACCTTGTTAAAACTACAAATAAGAAAGATAACATTAATTTGGATGTTTATAAATATATGATGGAATACATTGGCTAGATTTTCTGATAATACAGCAGTGGGAGATAAAAGATGTTTAAGAAGTATGCAACTTTGGTGAATTAAGACTGTTCTTTAAACGAAGATGTCTTTTCAAAGGAGAAAATTTATTTGATGTTCAAGAAAGTAGCCCAGCTTCTAAAAAGGAATATTCGTTAACTATAATCTCATTTAAAATTATGGCAGCAAAAATAAAACCAGCTATTAAAAGCTGGTAGAAAATCTCATTAATAGGAATGATAATATTAAACACAGTTAAATTTTGTAACTAATTTGTGAATTTCAGATACACAAAGTCATTAGTAGAAAGAAAGTTACCTCTTGTTCAGTTACTAAATGATAGTATATGATAAAGATTAACTCAGCAAGAAAGCAGAAGAAAATTGGGATAGAAATAAAAAATGGAAAAAAAATATAGCAGTGAGACTAAAGTCTTGAACATAGATTTTTCTTAGCATGTTCTTTATTGAGCTAATTTGGTGTAGTGATTAAAGCATCAGGCTAGAAAATGGGAGACTGTGAGCTCTAGTCCACCTTCAGATACGAAGCCAGGTGGATGACCTTGGACCATTCTCCCTTTTAGTCCTAGAAAGGAGACAATGATAAACCACTTCCAAAATCTTGCTAAGAAAACTGCTGAAACTCGTCCCAGGAGTTGCCAGGAGTCAATACTGGCTCAAGTTATTGTATTTTGGGTGCATTATAGAAATACCTAGTTCTCTTGAAAAGTCTGTAATGATGGGAAAGATACCGTAGAAGGAAAGAGAAAAAGAAGACGACCAGTAGCAAGATGGATAGCCTTAGTTACACCAACAATTAGTACCCTGTTGAAAGACCTGAAGGACCAACTTGGAGACAAATTGTCCTGGAAAAAAAATCTATGTGGTTGCCAAAAGTCTACTCCAACTTGATAGCATTTATTCAATTGATAGATAAATCTCAAGGAATATCTTATATTATAATAGCAATTAAACTATTTATTGCCAAAAAGCCCATGTGAAAGTTCAATATGATGCTCAGATCAGACTATAAAAATATCTTGATACCATCCCTAAAATCTAAATTTTGAGAAGTATCTTCCAGAAAAACATTTTTTCTTAAACATTGTTTGCTTGGAAGCTGGTATAAATTAAACTGAAAGTGATGCAATTTAGTACACTGAACTACTGGCTAAAAGCAGTCTTCTGTTTCAGAAGATTAGATAGAAAAGATCCATTCTGATTAAGCTGAATTAGTGTAGTTAATTGGAGAATGATGCACTAGCCTTAGGCCCTGCCCAAGCCAAGCTAAAGCAAAAAATAATAGAGAAATATAGGAAGCTCAAACGTATGTGCCTCTAGAGATCTAGTTAGGTGCTCAGCTCTTCAGTTTCAGTCAGCCAAATAATGGAGACAGCTTGAAATGTATAAATATAGATTGCTATGGTGCTAGCATGATCTAGTATTTTACCCAGTGCTCTCTTGAAAGGGGAGTGTAGGAAAATTTCTTTTAATGGAACAGTTTTGCCTGCATAGAATAGCCAATATTCAAACTGGGGTTCATTTTTTTCTGTCCCTCTTGTTTATAGGTATGTAAAGGCTTATTCTGTAGTACTTCAGCTCCAAGATTGCTGCATCAGTCTTGTGAGATCAAAGGAAAATTTTGATTTGGGTGACAGGACTATAACTTTCAGCTGAACTGAGTTCATTTCATTGCAGCAACAATAGAGGCAGGATGTTTTTGGTGGGAAAATATTTATGTTTGTTGTTGTATATTGTATCAGGTTTTGCAGTGACTTGATAGTCCGATTCACAGAGTGATCCTAATGTGTTAAAATTGTTAACTTGGGTTGGAATTGCTTCACCAAGTGCACTTTAACACCCAGAAAATGTGCTTGCCAGATCATTTGAAGCATATAATAACTTGTTTTAGTATGAATGGCTTTTTTTTTTTTTTTTGGAATTTGTACGTCAGTTGTAATGGTAATCATGTACCATATTCACCTGAAACAAAGATGCCCTAAATTTAAGATAACTTTCTCCCAAGGGAAGAGTAGTCAGGAAAAAAACTGATAGAAGCAAAACCTATATGAAAACCAGCTTCGTTATCTTATTCATCTTGGCAGCTCTAGCTGAAACCAGCTCTGGGGATTCCTCTTAATTTTGCTCTGATTCTGTGCATATCGCACACTGGTATGTGTGCAGGTTTTCATATATAGGTAGCCCTTAACTTATCACCACAATTGAGCCCAAAATTTATGTTGCTAAGTGAGAAATTTGTTAAGTGAGTTTGACCCCATTTTATGACTTTTCTTGCCACATTTGTTAAGTGAATCACTGCAGTTGTTAAATTAGTAACACGGTTGTTAAGTGAATCTGGTCAGTTGTCAAGCATCCAAATGTCAATCATGTGGCCATGGGGATGCTGCAATGATAAAAAATGGTCATAAGTCACTTTTTTCAGTGATGTAAATTTGAACAGTCACTAAATGAACTGTTGTAAGTCAAGGAGTACCTTTACTTACTAGGGAAAAAGCAGAAATACACTACTGTATATACTCAAGTATAAGCCTAGTTTTTCAGCCCACTTTTTGGGCTGAAAAAAGCCGACTCGGCTTATACTCGAGTCAGTGAAAATTTGCCCGAAATGGAGGAGAAAAAGGGGCGGGGCCATGCCGCTGGGTGAGGCTCGTGAATGTCCCGGCGCCCCTGTGAGTTTTCCCATCCCTCTGTGTCAGTTTTGCCGCGCAGCGCGCACCGCACCATCCCCCCTCCTCACGTTCTAATGTAATGCAGGGCTGTCTTATGATTCCCCTTCCTCCCCCTCCTGCCGCTCTGCAACGATGTCCCACCTCCTCCTTGTTATGGCAAGCAGCCACATAGCTATGTCCACCTCCTCTGGTACAGTGATCCAATGATAGGAATCACTGTGCCGTGTGTCATAGGAGGCGGGACATCGCTCCCGCGGCTGCAGGGACATCATCATCACAGCGGGACATCAGCATCATGAGGTGAGTGAAGTATTTCATTGACTACACCGCTAGTTTACTGTTTTTCTTTGAAATAAATATTCAAAAACATTATTGGTATCTATTTTTATTTTTGAAATTTACCGGTAGCTGCTGCATTTCCCACCCTAGGCTTATACTCGAGTCAATAACTTTTCCAGTTTTTTGTGGTAAAATTAGGTGCCTCGGCTTATATTCGGGTCGGCCTATACTCGAGTATATACGGTAATTGAATTCATAAGGAACAACTAAAAGGAATTGCCTGAAAATAAGATATCTTGTTTGTAAAATGATCTTGATCCTCACATGTCAGTATTCTAGTGTTAGAAATCTGACTACAAGGAAGAAGGGATCAACCTATTCTGCAAAGCACCTAAAGGCAGGACAAGAAGCAATGGATGGAAACTAATCAAGAAGAAAACCAACCTAGAACTAAGGAGAAATTTAATCAACGACTTGCCTTCAGAACTTGTGAGTGCTCCTACACTGGATGTTTTTGAGAAGAGATTGGACAACCAACCATTGGTCTGAAATATTGAAGGGTTTTCTGCTTGAGCAGAGGGTTGGACCAGAAGATTTCCAAGGTTCCCTTTCAAGTCTGTTATTCTATTATTCTGGGAATAAAGAATGCAGAAAGTTGCTTGAATCAGAGATGCAGTTTCTAGACTAGAACATGCTGAGTCAGCTGTCAGAAGCAGCTGCACCAGGTCCTTTATTTAGAATCGATGTCAAACTCAAGACTTAAATCTGGCCTGTGGGGCTGGCATGGAAATAGCAAAGGACCGGCCCGCGTGCCTCTGGCAGCCAAAATGGGGTACGGAGGGACCTCGCTTGGCCCCCTGTGTCCCATTTTGGCTGTCAGGGTGCTGCAGGAGGTGTCCATCCCATCTTCACCCGCCCCCTGGCCGACCCGCAGAGAACTGCAATGCTGATCCGGCCCTTGAAGAAATCCAGTTTGACACCCCCGATGTAAAAAAACATTGCCTTTGTTACTTGAAAGTACACAGAAATGTGCCCATGCTCTAGGAATTCCAAGAAAGTACACTTAGCTTGATTTCCTTAAGGGAGTAGTCTGGAATTAGGCACCCTGCTGTGTTGTGGTTTCCACACACATTGTGTACCATACTCCCTTCCAGGAGAAACAAAACAAGAAGAAAAACAAAAACAAAACCAAGAAAAATCCACAATGAAGATGGATTGAGAGGCGAAATGTACTGGGAGTGGGGGGACAGGACACAACCCCATTTTGGCAGAACCAGATCTAATTTTAGACTAAACTGCTAGACGTATTCTGATATAAATCAGTCCCCCCTTCTTACTACCAAGTAAATATAGTTGTTTAGCGGAGTGGACAGTTGCTTGAAACCCTTTGCAAGATAAATTGGAAATGAATATTTGGATCAAACTGGAAGTAAGATAGAAGGAAGCATGTTTGCAAATATACTAATAATGAAGTATGTTTGTAATTAGTTATGTTACATCAAATTGCTTACAGGATAATCTAAAATATTATGTCACCAATTACTTGGTATGCTATAAACATTGGGATGCTTCCCATTCCCTTTCCCCCATCTAATTGTGATGATTTGAAATTAGTAGAAATTAACACGGGCTCTTTAGTATCCTGGGCTGCTAATAGTTTCTGACTCCAATGGGTTTATTACCCAATTAATTATTGAGCAAAATAACAAATATGGTTATAAGTTTGAGGAGATAGATATATGTTTACTTGCATGATGGATTGACATTGCAAAATAAAAGTTGCATAGTGTGATCAGCCCAATGCTTATCCAGTATCGATCTTCCAGTATGATCCCTGCACAAAGGATGTCTTTCATCCCTTTATCCTTTAAAAATCTCTAAATCAGGAGTGTCAAACTCGATTTTATTGAGGGCTGCATCAGGGTTGTGTTTGACCTTGGGGGACCAGGTGGGCGTAGCCAGGTTGGGTGTGGCCAGTTTGACATCACTTGTGTAGGGCACCTGTGGTGGCCCGAGTGCTCTGCCAGAGAAAATGGACTCTCGAGCTCCATTTTCAGCTGGGATGCCCTCCTGCAACCCTCTGCCAGTGAAAACGAAGCTCAGGTGGGCCTCCCCCAGCCCTCCTGAGCTCTGTTTTTGCCGGCAGAGGCACCACGATCTGGTCCTTCGCTGTTTCCAGGGTGACCCCGTGGGCCACATCTAAGTACCTTGTGGGCTGGAGCTGGCCTTGAGTTCAACCACCCTGCTGTAAATGGTCTAGGTTGATTCTTTAGGATGGGTCTTTATCCTAAACAGCAGGCTTTTCTGGGGACTTCGGGGCAGAGGGGGAGACAGGCCAAGGAATTTTCTTTCTGAATATCTGTGCACTTGTAAAAGTGCTGGATTCAGGGCTCAGGGGAGAGAAGATATAATATTATGACTCGGGCTACTGACTGTCTTTGGCAGAAGAAAAGAAATGGCTGATTTATAAATCATGCAGTGAGAATTATTCAGAGAGTTTCATTATAGCCAATTAGAAGCATTCTAGGGTATGTAAGCTTGTGCAATAAAACAGCACACGTTTCAGAGACAGAAGGCGTATGGAATTCCAAGCCTGCTGATAGGAAAGCTAAATTTGGAGAAGAGACATAAGCCTCCCCTTCCCCAAGTTTTGCATCAAATCTTTCTGTTTCATCAGTCCCAACTTTTCGATTTTGAGTGAGAAAATCTGAGGGAAATTTCTGCTGTTTTCATTGGAGCATCACGGTCTCTCCCATTCTCAAAGCAACCCATCTATTTTTTTTCCTGCATGTGTTCCTAACTGAAATCTGGAATTCTGGGAGTTGAAGTTCACATGCTGTAATGAGGCCATAGTTGCCCACCCCTGGTTTATGGGATATTAATTGCATCTCCCTACAGCATCTTATCGCTATAAATCAAAAGCAATAGCAAGAGTTTTAATTCGATGCTATGTATCTATAAGCTTCATTCTTATCCATTTTCTCTCATGCCTGCCCCCCACCCCAGCCCCTTGTTTAGCTGATCTAACCCCAATCTATTAAGTCTAGTTCAGGGGGGAAAGTGATCCTTAGTAGTTAATGTCATGCTCTTTATGTGTAAAATGTTAATATGATGAACATATTATCATCTGCAACAATGTGACGATCATGAAGCTTTCAGACAAGCTGCAAAGTAATCTTTGGGGGTGGGGATTAGCAAAACTCTGATGGGTAGAAGTTTAGTATTCGAATCACGACTTTCACATACCAGCAAGGAAGTTTTCTCATAATGCCATTGAAATAGTGCCTCTTCTGGGCTTTTGTTCTTAGCTACAGCATTACTTAGAAGCTAAGAAACACATTTGTTTCCAAAGCATTTGTACCCCCATTGCTTCAGTGGTGCTGAAAATTGAGAATTGATTTTACCAGTTGGACTTGCTAATTAATATTGAAGGACATCTGTCTTACCCTTTTATTCCCCTTCCTTGCCCCAATCCCTTACATGTGGTTTCAGCATTAATAACACTTAGTGCTAATGCTTATCAATAATTTAAAACCAGCTCTACGGAAACGTCAAACTAAGTTCAATTATTCCTCTCTTTCTCCCTTCTAAGATGATTGTGGTACTTTTAGCACTATTTATTTTGTTCCAATCTTATTATTTTCAAAAACTGCAGGCACTTGAATTAAAGGGTAGCATAGAAATATGTGAAAAGTAGAATATCAAGTATTGTATATAACAAAATCCAAGAGAGTTTTAGGTGCTACTGCTGGGACGATGGTTATCAGTAAGATTGTACAGTGTCCCATGTTGTCATAAAATAATTCAAATTTCCTTCTGTTTAGGTATCTGAAAGTAATTATTGACGGGGCAGAAGGGAAAAAAACTTGAGGTTTAAGGGCTAAACCCTCACCCTAAACCAAATAACATGTTTTAGGTTAAACCATCAAATTATAGCCTACTATTATAATTTTGTCCCAGTATGTCATTCAAACTCTGTCATTGTAATCCTTGTTTGTTTTTCATTTATTTATAAAATAAATAAATGAAGGTTGATGATAAATAATTATTTATTTGTAAATTTATTTATAAATAAATAAGATGAAGGTTGTTCATCTTATCTCAAGGTAATTCTTTTAAGGCTTAATGATTAACTCTTTTTAAAAACTGATTAAAAATGGACTTTTTTAAAAATATTACACTCACATGGAATGGAGATGCAGTTGCCTGTGTGGCTTGCTCCAGATTTGTTTATTTTAATATGTTTAATCAATAACGTATGCTGTCTTTTTATCATCTAAACGCAATGGAGGAGAGTTTGACAGAAAACTTAAATAACTGCTCGTGGACAGTGCTTTTTATAAAATTTGGAAATAATTTTTAAAAGCTTTGAGAAACTCCCACAAGGGAGGTCTACTTGAGAAAGAAAACCAAACATTCTGAATTCAAAATCCATATCATTACACGACCATCCCTAAGAAATACATCTCTGTTTGTATGTGTATGTGATTCTTACCATGAGTTCATATTCTTTTAAATGCTGGACATTACAAGAGAACAATGAATAAATCAAAGGAATATTTTCTTCTCCCCATTTTTTAATATGAACAGGTCCTGACTAGGACCAAGGGTAAATTATTTTAAAAGGTGAAAATTTTCTTTGTAATTAATTCATCTTATCGGGTGTTATATGTCCCCATAGTGTATTGCACAATGCCTTGGGCACAGTTGGACAGTCTTATTGTATATAAAACATATTTCAGACGCATGGTGAGCTTTATTGGTTCTCTCTTCACTTTTATGAGATTCCATTAAAACAAATGCTTTAGGCCATTTATTACTTGGCATTAAAGCAAAAGGGTTTTAACTGTGAAACAGCTCTGGACTTGCTTCGTATTTCATCTAACATGAAAGTTTTGTGAGCTGTGTTGAACATATTGGAATGGCACAGGCATCAGCAATTTTCCTTTCTCTTTCACCTCCTTTCTTTCTGCATCATTTTTCTAGCCTGATTATAGACTCTCCTTTAGCATTTTTGACCGAAAACCTTAACGGTACTAAAAAGGGTTTGCTGTGCTTAAAAATAACCAGCTTATTTCATGGTGGTTGGATTGTACTTGCAGAGGGCCTGGAAGAAAACCACCTTGAAGACTGTAATGATGACACTTGAGAGAGGCAAAGGCAGAGTAGGACAGACAGACCATTCTGGTTCTTCATGATCTCGGAAAATTGCAGTATTATTTACCGGTAACATGATATTCTTCTGGTCTGATTGTAGAATATGAGAGACATGGTATTATAGTAGTTCTTTTTTCTCTCCTGGTCATAGCCACTGTTGGTTTAGGGAGAATGGTTGAGTCCAATGCTCCTGAACACCAATGCCCTTTGAGATGTCTTAGGGCCAATGCTCTATTTCCTTCCCTCCTCCAATTTAATATATGCATGAGACTGATGAGTCAAATCATCCAACACAATTTTTTCCCCATTTTTTGTGAGCACTGTATCTGTTGTTCTTTACCACTAACAGCTGACTGACATTTTCTTCATACAGATGCCACTTGGACCAGAACTTTAGAAATGAAACTTTACTTTGTGCATCTGCGGGTTGTGCGTCAGTTATGACCTTTCCTGGACCAACAATCCCTACTCACAGTCACTCATGCCCTAGTCACTTCCTGTCTTAGCTATTGCAACATGCTCTACATGGGACTGCCCTTGAAGAGCATCCAGAAGTTCCAGTTGGTGCAAAATGCAGCGGCCCGCATGGTTTTATGCAGACCCCAGTGTGCACATGTATCACCTTTCCTGTGGGAGCTGTATTGGCTGCCAGTTTGCTTCCAAGTGTAATTCAAGGTGCTGGTTGTCACCTTTAAAGCCCTTCATGGCTTGGGACCAGGTTATCTGAGGGACCGTCTCTTGCTGGTCACATCTATCTGACCCATTAGAGCAGGGAATGAGGCAGGTTCCATCTCCTAGGGAGATACACCTAATGGGACCCAGAAGAAGGGCTTTCTCCGTGGCTCCCTCTCTCTGGAACATCATTCCTCCAGAGATTAGAATGGCCCTCACTGTAATACTCTTCCAGAAGGCACTGAAGACCTGGTTCTGCCAGTGGGCCTGGGGAACCCAGAGCAGGATGGAGCCCATTAAAGGGCTTGTGTGATCTTCTGTCACTGGGGTGGGGGTGAGGGGGATTTTATTCTATTCTATTAATTTATTTGATCCTTTTTTATTAGTTTTATGGTTTTAAATGATGTTTTATATTCTGTAAGCTGCCTTGAGTGAATAGGCGGCAATATAAATTAAATAAACAAATAAATAAATAACACTTTCCCGTCATTTATTAGGTTTTCTGTTGACAAGGTTTATATATTGCCAAGATTGCAGTTGCGTGTGATACAGTCTCTATCTAGAAGTCTGTCCTATTGTGTAACATTTGATGTGTTTAGGTTCCATTGCCATAGCCTTTGGTAAATTATGCAGTTGTATCCCTTGTACGTTAGGGAAGGAGAGAAATGCAAGTGAATATTTGGAAACTCCTGCATGTAAATCAGAATGTGAATCAGATATTCAGTTACACATTACAAGCATCCCTTAAAACAACTCCTCTAAATATGACAGGCAGTGATGGAAATAAAGCAACCAGTGTGGCCTTTGTTACAGTCCTTGAATGCCTTTTTCGTTTTCACTTTGTTTTTATTACTCCCTTGGTGCAGGGCTGCCGCACAAGGTCTTTCTCTTAGCTTAATGGAACGGCTGATTCAGAAATGTGGGGACCGTGTTGTGAAGATGCTCACTGTGCAGTACCGAATGCACCAAGCCATAATGCAATGGGCTTCCACTGAGATGTATGACGGTCGTCTCTCAGCTCACTGTTCTGTCGCACAACATTTACTGAAGTAAGTGATTGATGGCTTACTTGCCTTCTTTTTTTCTGCCCAAATGTTAGATTGATGCTGTCTTTTAATATTTAAAGCTAATGCAGACTTCTCCTGACTGCACTAAATCTTTTCCTCTAACTCTGGTCTTGCCTCATTTTCAGCTGGCAAAAAGCTGATTTCTGCACTGAAGTTACAGCATACAAGTTTTGTTCCACAGCTGAAGACATGTTGTAGACTTGAAATTGTTGTCACTGTTGGCCCACCAGCTATCATGCTGTTAGACTTGCCAGCGAATTCCAAGAGAATGTTAGCTTCCTATTTCTCTTCTTTGCCTTGACCCTTGCTTCTTTCCTTTTCTGGAAATCATCCTAGGGTATCTTAAAATAAACAAAACTTCTTCTATCTAGAAAGGGAAGGGAGTGGGATATCACTTTGTTTAAAAGAGAAGTAGTTTCAACCATGACACTGTCTAGCTGTTAGTAGACTCTCAGGTAAACACAGAGGAGTTTGCCTATTCATTTCAGTAATATTCCTGACTCATTCACTCACTCACTCATTCATTCACTTATTCATTCACTTATTCATTCATTCATTCATTCATTCATTCATTCATTCATTCATTCATTCATGTCAAAGCATCACCTAAAGTAGAAGAAGAAAAGCAACAGATGGTGGGGCTTCATGTCTATGGATTTTGGGCCCAAGGCATAGTCCCCACTTTAGGACCTTACTTGATTTCTAAAATTTCAGCATTCAAAGTTTGTTTATAGTCCAAGAGCAAATACAAGGAAAAAGAACAGTAGTACAATTCATATTATAAAAGAATTTTAAAAATTGCAAGAAAATCCTGAGATAATCAATACCCAATAATTAATAACATGATGAAGGAACCAGGTGGTTTCTAAGAGTTGTAGCTATTGATAGAAATTTTGAAACTTTCTTACAGATTTCTGAAGACAGGTCATAAAAAGAAGTTTCATGGGTTTTTGATCACAATGGCAATGTGACCAGGAAATATTAAGTTCTATCATCATTAGGTATACTGTGGACATTTTACTAGAAAATGTGAAACAGATTCTACCTCCATGTCTGAAAACAATTATGGCTTTCATGTGGAAAACTTATACATCTTCCAGTTTTTGCTCTAATAAATAATGCCCATCAGGCTATTGTAATAGTCTCCTATGAGGACCATATAGAACTTCAAAGAAATATCTAGGGATAGGCCAGAGAAGAGAGACAATTGTGTTGTCACTAATATGCCTCCTTAGGGTGGCAGAGAACCTACCTAGCATGATGAGATGGACCAAGTAATTTCCTTCTTAGACTTCCTTCAGCCATATCCTAGGACAAGAAAATTGGGCCCAAGGGAAATTCAGCCAAGTTCCAGTCAAATTGCAACATAAGAAATTGAATGAGGGACTTGCAATAAGACTTTTTTTTAATTAGACTGCATTGCTTTCAAGCTAGAAGTACATCTTGTAGTACATCTGAGCAGTATATAGCATCAAGCCTGGAACTTTATTTTTAAATAGTTTAATAATTTCTGAGAGATCATTGTTTCCAGATTGATCTGCAAATTTAGTAATTGTAAAGCATGCTTTTTGGATTCTTGCTAGTAGCTCTCTTGCGGGAACAGACTTGCAAGTAGAAGATTTAAAACAGACATCTAGATACTTAAAAGATTTAACCTGCTTGATAAGTTTGCTGCTAATCATCCAATTACAGCTTTAAAGTGTCTCCTAGAGAATACTAATACCTTTGTTTTAGAAATGTATTTTGAAGCATTCTCTGGAGCAGTAAAGCAGTAGAGCTTTAAGGCGTCTTTGAGGGTCTATTTGGTTTAAAGAGTAGGACTTCATCTTCAACATCAAGGAGAATAGACATGGGATGGTGGGCAAGGCAGGGTGGATGGAATTCTAGCTTAGCAGACTCTTAACAATATTGTTAAAATAAAAATTGAACAGTAGTGAGCAAGAATATAGTCTTGTTTAACATCTTATTTAACAACACATTTAATTAAGTCATCAGCAATATTTCCCCTAACTTGAATAGTAATGCCATGATGCAATAACATTATTAATTTAAGAAGATGGTGTTGTACTAACTAATTCCTTTAGAGTTTTTCTCATGGTATAGAGTCAAAGGCTTCCCTCAAAACTATGAGAGCTACATAGAGGGCATCCTTAAATTGATTACAGTATTTCTCAGCTAAATGAAGTAAAATGATACTTGGTTCATGGCTGTGTGAACAGACTTAAGGCCAAATGTTTTCAGAGGACACCCAATCCTTTCTAAAATTCAAAAATGGAAACTGAATAAAGAGAATAGAAGAGCTAGGAAATAAAGGTGAAGCTATATTTGCATTTTTTCACTTACGAATTTATCTATTATCCAAAATTTGTACGTAGCTTGTGCATGTGCTTGTTAAGAAAATAATAAATTACATACAATATATAGAAAGACCAAGACTGAAAAAGTTTTGGAATATGGCACTTTATTTTATGTTGTAATAATCCATTTCCCCATTTATTAGAAATAGAATTTTCTCTGCCATGAATCAGTGTATCATTTACAATTGTGTAAATAGGGATGGGGATATGTATTTCCCTTTATAGCTCCTAAAATATAAAGCCAGATTACAAAAGGAAAGTTTTGTTTTGTTTTTTGAAGAAAGATAGATACAGTTCAGGGAACATTTTCAGCATGGAAAGGAAATTGTATCAGAGATTTAATCACCAAGAAAATAATTTCATTACATAATATTGATGGCCAATGAAGTGAAATATTTTCTAAAGTCCATGAAAGAAATTGTCAACTATAAAAATGAGTTGCTGTTTTGAGAGAAGGAAGATGTTTGTGTCATAAGTAGGGTCTGATGCTGCTGATAGAAGAAAGCTCCATAAATTTTTGCTACCTTCATTGGACTCTGTGAAAGTCTCTTGACCCTCTTTATAATCACCAGGTTATAAGAAAACACAAATGGGAGATAAAAAGACTTTGGAGAATTGCTTAAATCAAGTTGTACAGAGAGGATTCCAAGCAGTATTATTAAATCACACTCTGTCCCCCAGCCCTCCAACAATGTGCTTGGTTTTTGCCTTATTGTGTTCAAAAGAAGCATGCACAATTGCAGTATTAAGGAAATGTATAAATAATTTTAATTTGATTGAGCATGATGTTAGGTACATTATTCTGAAATATGTGCCATCATATTTCGGAAGTATATTCTCAGCAAAATTTTGAAAAACACTTAAAACTGGCTCATTTGCATCTTTGCTTTCAGCTTTTCAAATACATAGGGGAGTGCATTATTTGTTTTTGTTTTCATTTTAGTCTGTTAGTTGGTACTCTGTGAGAAATGAAAGTGAAAAATGAAAGGGCCTACTCTTGTTGCAAAGTTTTTACAATTGTTACATCCCTTTCATGCTGTTTTTCTGTGAGCTGCCATACCTACTTGTAGTAAATCCATTTAATATGGAAATAATATAAAAATGCTATCCATTATTAAAAAGAATTTCAGCCATGATAATTTTTGGTTTAATGTCCACATTTAGTTTGTGTTTTGGGTTGTGAAGAACACATCTTGGACTGTAAACAATCCAAGGAAGCTCTAGGCCAAGATCAGTGATGGCAAACCTATATCACACGTGCCACAGGTGGCACGCCGAGTCATTTGTCAGGGCATGCAGAGCCATTTGTCAGGGCACGCAAGGTGCTGCCCTGTCAGCTGGCCAGCGTGCATGCACACGCTGGCCAGCTGAGTTCACCCTTTTTTAAAGCCATTTTTCACCCTCCCCAGGCTCCAGAGGCTTTATACGAGCCTGGGGAGGGTGAAAAAAGCCTCCTCCGCCCCCCCCCCGGAGGCCCTCCGGAGGCTTCATGAGCTTCCCTGAAGCCTCTGGAGTGCAAAAAAACGGCCCTATGGGGAAACTGGAAGTTTGGGAACGGACTTCCGGTATGCTCGGAGGGTCGTTTTGACTGCTCCGGAGGCTTCAGGGAAGCCTCCTGAAGGTCCCTGAAGCCTCCGGAGGGCTTCCGGGGTGGCTGGGGAGACTGTGTTAGCCCTCCCCAGGCTCCTATAAAGCCTCTGGAACTGGGGAGGGTGAAAAGGCATGCAAAAAATGGGGGGGGGAATGCCTGTAGTGCACGCATGTGCACGGGGGGATTGCGCATTGCATTATGGGTGCGGCACATCTGCACACGAACCCCCTTGCGCTTCCCCCACTTATGGCACGCAGGCCAAAAAAGGTTTGCCATCACTGGCCTAGACAGTGACAAAGAGGCCAATGTCTATATACATTCTCTACTGATTAAACCTGAAAATGTGTCCCTATGAAAACTCCAGAAGCCTGCAAGCCTGCACATACTAACCAAATAGACCATAAGTGTTGGAATTCTAAATTTTCCAATATATATATATATATTCCAATTCAAAATCCAGAGCTACTTAGTAGAATATGTATAAGATTCGATCAGGAATTGTGCTCTAGGGCAAATCATGCATCAGTTAATTTCAACAGCTAACCTTCAGATGCTAACATAAATTCTGATTTATATTTAATCTGCCATTAATACAAAGAAAAAAAATGCCTGTCAGAACTTGACAAATGACCCTGCTCTTTGTTGTGGGAGGCTAATGAGGTGATCTTCCTTCTCTTGGAAAGTACTGTAAGCCTTTGAGTTTCTGAAAGTAATCTGCCATTAGCCAGCCCAATCTTTGGGATACTTTAAGGCTTTGTTTTGGTGATTGCTGTCTCTTACCACCAAAATATAAAAACTCAGATTACTTTAAAAAGTTCACATCTCACTAAATGGGAAATGTTCTGGGAATTCAGTTTTTGCTACAGACATACAAAAATATGTTATTCTTACATGAAAAATTAATGATTCCACACTGTTAGGAACACTCTGGAGTGGAGGGTACTTTGTTATGAAAAAAAAATTAAGTTGTTTCTTTGGGTATATTGAACCCCAGAATCAAGAGAATGCAGAAAGAAAACCTGCTCTTACTGGTAACACATTCATTTTAACTTTTCTCGCAACCCAGCACTGTTTGCAGAAATAGCCCAAACCCCTGATCATACAATATGTATCTTTTTAAATTCACATTTTTAACCAATTCTCTCTTGCATTTCTTAATAACTACTGATGGCACGTACAGTGAGAATTGGTTTGCTATCCCAGTAGCTTTAATCTCATAAAGATTGTATCTTAACTTTTGAAGAGAGAGTTATTTGACATAAAGATTCTGTTGCCATGATTTTCTCTGCAGATGGAATCATTTTAAAAGAACAAAAATGGAATTGGAAAAAAAAGAGTATAAGTAGAGAAGAACAAAAGCTTCAGTAACCTGATGGCATTGTCTCTGTATCTTGACCAATATGTGAGAGACTAGCTCTGCATCTGAAGCCTTGCAGTAGAACAATGGATAATGCTGAAATATTTGTTTTTTAAAAAAAATCAGTTCTGTAATTGCTTACTTCTCCATCCAGAACAAAGAATTGGTCTTTGGGGAACATGCTACTAGGAACAACTTGCAAATGCAGTTTTGAACAAATTATGTCCATTAAACTTAACATTACAGTCAGAGATCTTCAAGGAAGACTGCTTCGGCGCATATTCATGCTGACAAACCTCCACCCTTTTCAGTTGGTGGGAAGTGTGTGGTCATTTCCACTTTTAACTTAGAACATTTTCTTTTATTATGCAGACCAACAATCTCTACTGAATAGTAACTAGAATTTAAAATATGTTGATTTTAAGCTACAATTTCTGAAACTACTTTGGTTGAACCAATACAATTAATATTCATCACAGTTCTTGGGCAATCCAAAATTGTAACTTGGTTATTTAATACTTAAAAACGTAATACTTTTAATAGTTAGTAACAGGAGCAAGAACTTCTTAATGTGGAGAAGGGGTTTGATATAACTCTATTCCTTCATGTGCATATAGACAATTTCTTCATAACTGTGGCAAGGCAAGCCATATTTGTGTTATTCCTTTTTGTCTATATCAATGATGGTAAACTTTTTCGGCACCGAATGCCCAAACTGGAATGTGTGCGTGTGCAAATGCACACACACACAGGCCAGAAAGTCACAGACCAGCTGGCCAGTGTGCATGTGCACGCCGGCCACTTGGTCTTCTAGTTTCCAGCGTGCACACATGCGCCGGCCAGCTGATCTTAGCGTGTACCGGAATCCCAGAACCCCAAAGACCAGCTGGCCAGTGTGCATGCACACACCGGCCACCTGTCTTCGGTGTTCTGGTACACATGAAGATCAGCATGCGTGCCAGAAGAGCAGCTGGCGTGCCCACAGTGAGGGTTCTGCGTGCCACCTCTGGCAAGTATGCCATAGGTTCGCCACCCAGGGTCTATATACTGGCAAGTATAAATACAAGTATCAATTTCTTTGACATTTGACAAATGAAACATAATGCCAAGGGACAGATAATGGTGCCAGAAAGAGCTGGGCTACCTAGCTTGCAGGTTTGAAGGGAATTGGGACTCCGCGGGAGTCATTGCTGGGAGTGAAGGTACACCTCTCTTTTACATCTTTGTATTTTCCTTTGCACCCCCCCTCAATTATATCTGATCATGTGATGTTATGATCTTATATTCTGAGTCCTTTCTTATCAATAGCTTCTGTATGTGACCAAGGTTTTAAAAATTGAATCACGTTCTCATACTTCAAATCCCATCCATCCTTGGATCTCTTAAAATTATTTTCATGTGTTTGTTCAGAGATTAGATATATAAGGAACAACTGTAGTTCTGTAATGTTGATGATTAATAAGGCTCTTCTAAGTACAAACAACATCTTTTTACGGTTATTAGACCCACGGTGTGTATCTTTTCCTAATATCACAGCTGTCACATTACTGTCTCCAGCAATAAATCAAGAGACACTTCTTTTGTCTCTGAGCAAAGGAAGTAGATGTGTTCTGTGAAAGCTTTCGTCTATAATTTTATTCTTTGCTTTCATTGAACACAATTTTTAACTGCCCTGTTCTGTAATTTGCTTGATATATGTGTAACTAGAAGCAATGCTAATGTTGAAAAGGAACACCGTATGTGCTAATTTGTGTTCCCATCAGGCTGCATGTATTGTTTCTTTCCACATAATAACTAAGAGTAGGTTCGAAGGTCTGAGAATTGTAGAGCGAGAATAAAATGGGCTTACAGCTTCTTGTAAAAGTAATTTGTGTAATTCTTTTTAATAATTTGACAGAGACTTGCCAGGAGTGGCCCCCACAGAAGAGACCAGTATCCCATTGCTGCTTATAGATACAGATGGTTGTGACTTATTTGAACTTGAAGTGGAAGAAGAACAATCTAGAGGAAACCCAGGTACCATCATTTACTCTGCTTCATGATTTTTGTTTCCCGAGTTGCATCTTTTTTCTTTCTTTCAAAAAACTGCCCCTTCAATTTATATTACCTGTGTAGTGATTGTGTAATACCAGCTGATGCTAGGTAAAAAAGTTTCCTTGTACCAGAAAATTATGGTAAAATTTGAGTTATTGACTGTAATATTATACCAATGATCACAGGTACTGTACCTCTCCTGTGGAAATTGTTGAATATGTCTGAAAATTTCTTGCATGCAATGCTTGAATAACGTAAGTTATATCCTTGAGGCAGATGAATAGCCTGTTTAAATTAGCCATGGGTTCCAAGGCTGTTTTTAGAGTTTTGTTTCTAGGTGGGTTTTTTTGTTTTTGGATCCAAATATAAGTGATAACTATGAAAGAAATATATTTTTACATACCAAAAACTCCATCCACATCACAATATACTATAGTATAACTAATGAGTCGTTATAAAACAGTGATGGCTAACCTTTTTGTCCTTGTGTGCTCAAAGCACACGCGTGACACCCCTTCTGTGTGCCTCACCCCCTGCACATGCATGTGTTCGCCCTGCGCATGTGCACAAGACTCCCCACACCCTATTTTGAGCCTAGCAGGCCTCCCTGAAGCCTCCTGGGACCAAAAACAGGTTGTGGGGGGGTGTTATGCGCATGCATGGGGCGAGCACACACATGCGCAGGGGGTGGTTGTGACTAGAAGTAGCAAAATTCTAAATATTATTTTGTTTTGTAAGTTTGAACTACCCCCCGTAGTTAAGAGTTATAGAATTTTAAATTCGGCTTCAGGTGTAGCCTGAAAAAATAGAAACCAATGTTGCAATGAAATGACTGTGCATGCACATGGGATTGAAGGAGCTTGCAAAACTGGCACAAGGCCTTTAAAAAGAAGGAGCTGCTTTAACAATTCAGAAAGAGAACTTTCCTATGCATTCCCATGAATTAAGTGAATGAAACCTTGCCTTGGTGGAACAAAAGGCGATTAAACTGGTAGAAAAAATGCTAATGGGTTTTACATGGAAATCAATTGTGGTGGGTTATCACTAATTTACCTTTGAAATTTTATGAGAATAAAGTATGCATGCCAAAATTGAATAACAAATAATCTGCATTTTAGAAGCTGTTCATACTTACGTTTCCTCTGACATGCCACTGTTTTTCTGGCATCTATTTTTTCCCTGTTTTTTGCCACTGCCCACTGTTTTTCCTGGCATCTATTTTTTACCATATGTACATAGGGTTGCAGCCCTAAATAGTCTCATGTGGGCATTGATGCATAAGTGAATGTCAAGTGATCTGCAGATTATGTTTCATTCCCACTTTTTTAAACAGAAAAGGCTCTGAAAAGTTATAGCAATGCTGTCCATCTCTGTCTCATTAGACACATTCAAGGATACTTTTTTAATATGCAGGAACATTTCATTCTCTGGACTTGAATGAGGCTGGTTATGTAAGTTTGAAATAATGTCAGATTTTTGAGCAATTCTACAAAATAGATTGATTTGCTAGGAGAGTCTTTATAACATATTGATTTCTTGCCTGTTTAAAACACAAAAGGAATCAGATCTTTTTTAGAATCATGAAACTGAATAATAAACATGAACAATATGGAAAAGTGTTTATTGTTCTTTTAACTAGAGGAAAAATGCCTGGTGATGGGGAAGAAAAAGAAATCCATGCATTTGTCTTGTTATATGAAAGAACTGGGGAGTAGGAGAGGGAGAATTTTAAATTCTCCAGTTACTGTTAAATTCCATTTTGCTTTAAAAGGGATCTGGGAAGATGGGGGTTGTAGTCTGTTACCTTCTGGATCACCACATGAAATAATTGAAAAAATAACCATCTAGATGAGCACAGATTTCTTACCTCTTACCTAAACTCAAATACAAAGTTGGGATGAAGTTCTAAATAACAGGTAGGAATAGAGGCTCCCATGGCCAAGTTGAAAGCCCAGACCAATCTACTGGTCTCCAGCAAGACAAACTTACATCTTGATAACAGCTGGGCAAATTCTGTTTGTGGCCCAGCAGAGTTGAGAGAGCTTTCACTTTTAATTGTCTTGGCACATCTCACTCTGTCCATTGAACAAATAAAGGCACAAACCTCTGCAGTTAATCAGAATGGTTAAAGGAGCATCAAGAAGTAAAAAGAATTTGGGAAATATCGTTTAAAAGCCATACGTCTTAAAATCCATGTTTCTGAATAATTTTTAGTGACATATTCCAAAACAGCAATATGTCTGTGTGATTTGTTCTATACTTAGAAGGAGGATAAGTCCTTATTTTATTTTATTATTTATTTTATTTATTTATTTTATTTTATTAATTTATTATATGATTATTCTCTTTTGTTAGTTTTATTGTTTTATATATAAGGTTTTTATATTTCTGTAAGCCGCCTTGAGTCGCCATGTACAAATAAGTGGCAAGACAAATTTCCTAAAATAATTAAAAATAAAATAAGTCAAATTTGAGTAAGACTTTCTTAGCAAATAGTGGATCTTGCTTTATGGAACCAGCTCCTTCCTTGCCCTCCTTGGATTTCAAAAAGCCTATCAGGATGATTTTACATGAACAAGCCTTTGCACTCTGGAGTTTCTGGCACACATTTATTTTATTTAACTTTATGATGTTTCTTTATTATAATTTTAGTTTGGTTTTCCTACCTAAGGAAATATTCATTTGGTATTAGTTTGCTAAGGTGCACTTCCCAGACTTAAGTAAACTGAGGCAGTTTATAAATACTGCAAATAACTAAAGTACCGTATATACTCAAGTATAAGCCGAGTTTTTCAGCCCACTTTTTGGGCTGAAAAAAGCCGCCTCGGCTTATACTCGAGTCAGTGAAAAATTTGCCCGAAATGGAGGAGAAAAAGGGGCGGGGCCATGTCGCTGGGTGACGCTCGTGAATGGCCCGGCGCCCCTGTGAGTTTCCCCTCCCTCTGTGTCAGTTTGCCGCGCAGCATGCACCGCACCATCCCCCCTCCTCACGTTCTAATGTAATGCAGGGCTGTCTTACGATTCCCCTTCCTCCCCCTCCTGCCACTCTGCAACGATGTCCCACCTCCTCCTTGTTATGGCAAGCAGCCACATAGCGATGTCCCACTTCCTCTGGTACAGTGATCCAATGATAGGAATCACTGTGCCGTGTGTCATAGGAGGCGGGACATCGCTCCCGCGGCTGCACGGGACATTTTAACTCTTGTGTTTTAGCTTGGTTGCTGAATGAGCTAAGGTTTTTGTACTTTTAAAGTTATTGTTGATACCATATTGTTTTTATTGACCCTCTTTTCCACTTACAGAGCTAGTTTACTGTTTTTCTTTGAAATAAATATTCAAAAACATTATTGGTATCTATTTTTATTTTTGAAATTTATCGGTAGCTGCTGCATTTCTCACCCTAGGCTTATACTCGAGTCAATAACTTTTCCAGTTTTTTGTGGTAAAATTAGGTGCCTCGGCTTATATTCGGGTCGGCCTATACTCGAGTATATACGGTAGCTTTTAAAAATGCTTTCTTGTTTACAATATACAGTGTCAGGTTTTCGAAAGATGCCCTATGTCAACTCATAAAGTTGCCATACAGTATATGACACATGTGAATGAGGACTATATTATGTTTTAGTGTGTAATGCAGCCTTGTTAACTGTGCCGAGGAACAGTTGTGGATAGCTCTTTTCTCATGTGGTGACCAGCAAGAGCTTGGTGAATGAATAAATGGAACAAAAGAATGTTTCTTCATATCATCTAGATCATCATCTAAATCCTTAGCAAGATGACCTATGGCATAACTGCTGTATAAGGAAAATAGCAATTCTTAAGCAGTGGGAAATCCACATAATGAGAAAACCTTTATTTTCTTTTGGCTTCCTGTGATCTTTAAATTCTTACCAAATCAATCTGTGCTTATATACTAGATGATTATACACTCAGTGCTGGTTTTTCTTTTAGTTAGCATATGAAGTGAAGTTTACACATCGGTTTAGTTTTCTAATTGAACCTGCCTGCCTGCTTCTTCAACCTTAAAGCTGCTTGTTCCTTGTTGTTCCCAGGTGAGGTGCAGCTTACTGGTTTGCATATAGATGCTTTGATGGAAGCTGGTGTGAAAGCCAAAGATGTAGCTGTCATTGCTCCTTACAATCTTCAGGTTAGTGCATCCACTGCCATATACTAAGAAAACATGTCATGTTGAATAAAAATTGAAAACTTCAGTTCAAAACGATAGAAGGAAATACGCTAGCATTGATGATGTTATCTAGTTTGGTAATGAAATGTCTGAAACAAAATCACCAAACTCAGAGAGCACCATTGATCCCACAGTAAGTACAAAAGAAAATGAAACTGATTTGAATCTTGAGGGGCCTAAATTACTCTCACTAATGATAAATTCAGTGAGGTAGAGGCAGAATTTTATTCTATTTTCTTGATCTAGACGGACTCATGTGCTCTGTGTGCTGTTTGGTGTAGATCTAACAACTGCTTCCAGCGTCTGCTGGTCTACAGTAAATTAGGAAGATCCCCATTCCTTCCTCCAGGCTATAGGTCCTACTTCACCAGTTCAGAAATAGTAGAATGAACATCAGATGTAGCTTTTTGTTCCTTTTTCTAGGCAGCAATCTGCCTTCTCAGATATAAGATGCTTAATTTCTCTTGGAAGGAGAGAACTTTTTCAGTAAGATGGCATTCATTTCCTGTGCCAATAAATGCTTTGTTTTCCAGGTGGACATGCTAAGAAAACATCTGTATCAGAAGTATCCAGATCTGGAGATTAAATCAGTGGATGGCTTCCAAGGAAGAGAAAAGGAGGCAGTTGTTCTTTCTTTTGTAAGATCCAATAAAAAAGGTAAATCAGCCATAATCTACAGCCATGCAAAAAGACAGCAAGGAATTTATAAGAAGCATTGATGCTACTGCATGTTTATGTGGTTGTGGCTGATTCATGGTTCTGACCGGGGAATTAAAAAGAACATTACAATTTTCTATATAATTCTTTTCAAAAAGAGACAAGAATAGAGAATAGTAAGAAAATGATAAAATAATTGAATCAACCTTTTTGATAATTATGGTGACTGCCATTCAGTTTAAAATTCTGGCTTGCAGCGACATGAATCATAACTATTCAGATGACTGTGAATGTAACTCAAAACACATTTCTAAAGTCTGTAAATATGTTTCTTCTTTCCCAGTATAATGGGGCATGATATGGAGAGGGATTTCTTCTCTGCTTCTTATAGTTTCTGGAGAGAAAAATTGCCTCCCTTTTTAAAATAGATAAGCAAATTGTGGTTCATTGTTGTCTATGTATTATGTCTTCCAATATGGTTTTGACACTTGGTAATTACTTCCCAGGTTAGGCTTCTCGAGTACAAATTGGTGACTCACATATTTTAATGTGCCCTTTAATGTTTATTTTTCCATTTGTCTTCTGCCTAGCTCCTTATATGAGACTCAACCCCATCGGTTAAGTAGCTGAGTTGACTCATCTTGGCATTTGCTATCTGTTATTATAAAATCAAAAAAACCCTGGAGATCAGAAATAAGTTCTAGAAAAGGCTTTGTCATTTCTAGCTATTTATTCAATTTTGGATGCTGATTTTTTTTAAAAAGATTATGCTAAATATTTTTCTGACCTTTATCAGACTTGTTAATAATTAGAAATGAGTAAAACGCATTTGCAATACTTCAAAAAATCTTCCTCATGTTAAATTCATATGCTTTCCCTCCCCATTGTGAAACAAAATGAACATCTTTCAGAAGTCATATCAACTGCTAAAAATTCTTATTTTTCTAGCTCCTGGCTGTTTAGTGATTTTTGCTTTCTTTATTTAAAAGTAAAATAGGCTGAAACTGGATTTCTTAGAAAAATATATTAAAATAACCTATCCAAAGCTTCAGGGTTCCTTAGGCCTTCCACACTAGATTATTGACTAAAGATGAGCCTTTCTAGAAATTAATGACCTTATAAATTTCAAGCGGATTGTACTGAGATGAACACAAGCCTGAATTTAAGCATTTCTCTTCTTCCTTATTTCTACTTTTCAAAAAAACTAGGGAGGGCCTTCTGAGATCCTTCAAACCCCTCTTTTTCTTCTGTAGGCTGAGATACCTGTAGTATGATGGTTGCCTAAGCTGAGGTTTTTCCTTCTGTCCACATATCATTAGCCTATAAGATAAGTTATCACTCTGTCAATATGGTATCCATAAACACTGTTGTGCATTTGATCTTTGTCATACACTGGATTGAGTGTGGTTTTGGGTGATTATGAGTCTTGACTACATATGTTTTCTACTTTGAAGTTGTCAATGTGAGCATTCAGTTTAAAATTCGGCACCGGCAATGAAACTCCCACCTCAGTTTTCATAGTTTTACGCTAATGAGAATAAGGAAGCTATAGCATGCCTGTTGAAATCTTCATGGGATCTGCCTATGCAGGTCCTTGGTGCTGAAAATGTGTTTGGATTTGTTTGTAAATAAATAAACTTGTGCCTGCGCTCTGTTCATGCATTCAATCCATTTTGGAAACGTCATTCTTGGACAATAGTTTAGATAATTATAGAAAGAAGCAATCTACTTCACTGAATCCCATGGAGTTCAGTCTAACTTGTTTCTGAGGAAATATGCTTTCAATAAAACTGCCTCCATTATAATTACTTTACATGGTCTGCAAAGCTCTGCATCCTGACTTACTCTTTTTATGATGTGTAGGTGAAGTGGGATTCCTCGCCGAAGACAGGAGAATAAATGTTGCAATTACACGGGCCCGACGTCATGTGGCTGTAATCTGTGACTCTCGCACAGTTAGCAACCATAATTTTCTTAAACGGCTGGTGGAGTATATGAGCACCCACGGAGAAGTGCGCACAGCCTTTGAATACCTGGATGATATTGTACCCGGAAACTACACTCCCAAGAGTTCTTTGAGTCCCCGTGACCAGGAAAAGAGACTTAAATGCAGCATTGATCCACTCCCAAAGACTCTTGGAGAGAAGCGAAAAGGAAGACCTACCCAAAAGCCTAGAGAGGGGCTAACAGAATGTTCTCTGGAAAGCAGGGGCAAAGTCACAACATCAGAAACCAAAGAGAATGAAAACTCACTTAAACATAAAGCAAGAATATTGGAGTTTCTGGATAGTGGTGAGGTCCAACTGGATTTCCCTTCCTCTTTAAATGCTCACGATAGAATGCTTATCCATCAGTTGGCTGAAGAATATGGGCTGCAGCATGTGAGCACAGGAGAAGGCAGTGCACGACACATAAGTATTTGTAGGAGAGATTCTCCTGCAGAATTATCTTTGGGAGATACTGTGGTTTGTCAACCTGAATTAATTCAGGGCTGTCCAAAAGAAGTAGATGCAGGTGGTGAAGAGAGGGAGAGGGGTGCTGGCCCAGGGACCACAGATCTAAAAACATTGCACGTGGAACGGATGAAAAGAGAGAGAGAGAAGAAAGAAGAGAGAGTGAAACAAAGCCGAGAATCCAATGTAAATCTTCAGGAAATAATTGGGAAGAAAGAAAAAAATGTTGGAGGTAAAGAATCCATTTTTAAAAGTTTAAAAGATACTAAAAAACCCTAACCTCTTTCATTTTTCTTAATCCGCTATTTATTCCATTTTTCTTTGCTATCCCTACATAGATTCTCTCCTGACCAAAGGTTGTTTGAGGAGCTTTGGGGGAAATTTTAAACCAAAATGACGCCAACAGAATTCTCTGCTTTAATATCCAGCCTCCTCTTTTTATACAGTGCTGATAGAAGGAGTTGCTAGAAGCAGGCTTATTTCTAAAACACTACTACTTTTGAGAGCAACCACTAATTTTAGATCTAGGAAACACAGTGCATTTTCCACAAATAGACTTCTTTTGAAAATGTCAGGCAAATATTTGTCCTGACTTTTGGAAATACATGGATTTCCCCCAAAATCAGTATCGCTGAAATTATCAGAACAGATCACCCAGGGCACAACATGGGCTTGCTTTGTGCAGTTGGCTTATTGCTTAGAACATTTTGTATGTTTATTATACTTGTATGCCGCCCTATTCCCGAGGGACATTTTGAGGAGACAAAATGTTCTAAGATCTTTAGCTGACACCAAGCTGAGCCAGACTACGTAAATATACTCTAACATACTCTAGTTGTCTTTCTCGGCTCTTTATGTTCACATAGAGGCTATACATGAGCTTGCCAATACAAATGAAAATGTGGTATCAATAGAAAAGAAGAACTTCCTTTGCTTTGTTAGGAAGGAGTGTGTGCGCAAGCACTGGGGTATTTGCACATACTCTACATGTACCCATTTTCCTTGATTGATACTTTGGGGGGAAATGAAACCATATACCTTCTGAAATTCACATCCTCCCAGATTTCTAAAGAGGAAGAGGAGGAAGACAATCCCCTCTGGTGCATGGATAAGACTGCTATAAAATATAGAGGCAATTGGATTTCTTGGGCATGGGAACAAACCTGTATCCAGGCAGTGCCTTTGATTTTGATCTAAAATCAAGAGTGTGGCCCCTAATTTTTGAATTGGTAACATTTTCTGGAGCAGCCTTCTCAAACTCTGACACCCTCCAGGTTTATGGCTTTCTACTGTCAGCAGTCTTAACCCTAATCTCTTTTCCTGCAGCTTCAAAGATAGTTCAGTTTGTCTTCATATACACAAGACAATGGGGTGTCTCCTTTAAGAGCACCAAACACAGCCCATATCAGATTGAGCTATGAGCAATCTGGCACCTGAGGAGAAGAAAGGTGCCTTTGTTTTTAACTGTGTTTTGTGGATTGCGGTGAGCCACCTAGAGACATTGTCTGACAATAGGCAGCCATGTTAGTCCTATAAATAAACAAATAAATACATTTCATTATTGCCACTCCATTATCATGCTTTGCCTACTCTTATTTGTCTACTTTAGTCTTACTGATTCCTTCTGAAGGAGAAGTTGGTGCTATCTGTTGGCCATCTGGTCGCACAGGGCCAGCATCCTGCCGGTGCTTTTTCAAGAGGCAACTGGGCTTTCTGGTTTTTCTTTGAAGACATTTCACTTCTCATCCAAGAAGCTTCTTCAGCTCTGATTGGATGGTGGGGAATGGAAGGATTTCCAGAAAAATGTAAAACGCAGGTCCTTGGTTCCTGTGATCTGCAATTTTTCTGGAAATCCTTCCATTCCCCACCATCCAGTCAGAGCTGAAGAAGCTTCTTGGTTGAGAAGTTAAACGTCTTCAAAGAAAAACCAGAAAGCCCAGTTGCCTCTTGAAAAAACGCATTTGAGAAAATCATTAAACTCTTGATCAACACAGCTGTGCCTCTTTATGTCCATAATAAAGTGTTGTGTGCAATCTTTTTGTTACTGCTCTCTAATTATTTTTTTGCCCTTATGCTTATTTAGGAAAGGCATCCAGTAAATCCAAAAAGGAAATTGCAGCTGAGGAAGATTTTGATGCTATGATCTCTGCGGCAATTAAAGCAGACAACACATGTGGTTTCTCCAAATGCAAAGCCAGCGTAACAACCCTGGGACAGCTCTGCCAGCATTGCAACAGACGCTACTGTCTCAGCCACCATATCCCGGAGGTATGCTTTGGTCTCTCCCCTCAGGCAGACAAGGCTCATCCATTTTCTTGCCTCTCCAACCCAGGTTTTCAGAGCCAACGTAATTTTCAGGTGAAATTGAGGTGCCATTTTTAAAGTATTCCATGTAGTTGACTTTTGAAGGAACCTCATCATAATAAAAGCTCTTCAATAGCCCTTAGACTTATATACCTCTTTACAGTGCTTTACTGCCTTGTCTAAGCAGTTTACAGAGTTAGCCTATTGCCCCCAACAATCTGGGTCCTCATTTTACCCACTTCGGAAGGATGGATGACTGAGTCAACCTTGAGCCTGGTGAAATTTGAACCGCCAAATTGCAGGTAGCCAGCAGTCAGCAGAAGTAGCCTGCAGGACTGCATTCTAACCAGAGCGCCACTGTAGCTCAGACTATAGGCAAATCCAGTGGAGGGTAACTTTCCCCCATTTATCTTAACTTGCCATGTAATACTGTATATACATGGGCATATACACACAGACAAATACATGTACTTGTGAACAAAAATCTATCTTTAGAAAGGTAGAGATGGGAGTTCGGCCTTATGAAAGTAATGTAGTGTAATAAACACACAGGGCATAATTCACAAAAGAATTGAAGCTATAGTTGCCTCCAGTTTAATTTCCCAATGACTGGAAATGTGTCCCCTGCTGTGCAATCAGGAGGAAAAATGTTGGTCTGTGGGGCTGTTTTTGCTCGTGGTCTTTAGGTTTTAAAAATGAAGTGGGGTTGTTTGTTTTTTTATTTCTCCTCTTGGTTAATCGAGTTATTTTTTATGGGGATCTGTACTTTTGAAACATCTTTTTTATCTCTTTCTAATATAAAGAATGATTTTATTTCCTTTTAAAGTGCACAGCATTCTTTTTCACTTGCCTTCATTCTTTAAGTTTATATATACACATGTACACCTACTACCCTCTCTCTTGATTCTTCAAAATGAATCAGATGAAAAGAATGTGCATCCTTCAATGGAACAACCATTCTAGGCCATTAAAAGGCACCTAACCTTGTGGAGCAAAATATCTGTTTTTAATGCTGAAATAATGGGATTTTTTTGTGTCCTTTTCACATCAAGCTTCTGAGTCATTCTCTCTTTACCCCAAATCACTTCTTTATTTTAAACTCCCATTCACATTCATTCCCAATAGCCAGATACTTGAAGGAGTCTAATGCTTTGCATCTCCTCAGAAGGAGACCTTAATGTCCTTTGTATCCATTCAAGAGATAGCCATGAGTCTTATATAATGTAGAAATGTTTATTTGTCCAACTCTCTCAGGTCTATGCAGGTGTTCTACCAATGCAGCATTTTAAATCCTGTCTAACAGGAATACTTTAACACAGATTACCAACTAGGAATGTTTTCAGATACCTTCAATTGGGCCTGATTTATTTGAAATAATTGATCACAGGTTTTTTTAATCTCATGGGAGAAATGTTGTATCTAGTTACTAGAACATTTTGATCCAAAAGATAAGTATATACAGAAAAAAGTGTGCAAAGTTTGGGTCCTCACCCAAACTTAAAAACAGGCCAAGAAGAATGATTTTTATGGACCAACTATATTTCTGCTAGAACAACTATGAATCTTAAAGCAAGCTTCAGTCAAGAACAAATTGAATTGTGCAATTCATGAATAAAAATATTGGCCTGCAGAGAAACATCCTAAATGTTTGGATGGGGAGAAGTTTGGATTAAAAGATGTATTTTTTATTGAGTGCTTTGTTGACAGACAACTTTCGTTCATCTCCTATAGCAAGGGTGTAAAACTCAAGGCCCGGGGGGCAGATGTGGCCCAAGTGGTGCTTGGATCTCGCCCGCGGGGCCACCCTGCAAATAGTGAAGGACTGGTCTGTGATGCCTCTGCCAGTGAAAATGGAGCTTGGGAGGGGCGCATGTATTTTCCCTGGCAGAGGGTTGCAGAAGGCAGTCGCAGCCAAAAACAGAACTTGGGAGTCCATTTTCACTGGCAGAGCACTCAGGCCACCACAGGAGTCCCCGACATGAGTGACATTGAGCTGGCCATGCCCACGTTACCATGCCCGAGGTCAAACACAACCCTGAGGCGCCTCTCGAAGAAATCCAGTTTCACACCCTTGCCTATAGTCCAAGGCACAGGGTCAGATAAAGTAGCCTTTCCTATTTGGTTCCCTTCATATATGCTGGACCAAGTTCACAGTCATCTTCTCAGGTCTTAAATATTACTAGTTTTAACAATTGGTGTTTTAGTATCATTTTATGGTGGGTATGTGGGAGGGTATTTCAAGATTTTGTTAACTGCCTCATATATTCAAGTGATCAGAAAGATGAAATAGAATTCAAATTACTCAATCCAGTTGGCACCATGGAGATAGCTGACATATTATTTCTGTCTCTTCACTGATACTCCCACAGCTATTCTCATAGTTCCAGTGACTAGAAAAAGCCCACATTCATATGCAGAAAAAAATCTTTCAACTTTCAATCAGCGTGGTAGCTGCTTTCATTTAAAGAAGTATGAACTGTCTATAAAGTGAGATTCACAATGTTGCTGAATGTTACATAGATCAGAGTTCTAAAAAAAAATCTAATGTATTGTAAATTGTAAAATGTAATAACAAAAACAATATATTTTGATTGGCACTTTATCAGTTTCAGGTGCCAGAAATTTTAGGAGCTAAGTTGCTTTCAAAAACATTACAAGTTTTTTCATGCTACCTATATACAAGAATCTGATCCATTAATGGTCAGTGCAAATTGGCACCAGATAAGACTTCAAGAGGGGCTGGAGTTAGATCTCTTTCGGGGGCATAGGGACTCCAGACTGATGATGTGTTTGACACACACACAAACATGGGCTCAGCCTGGTCATCTCCTACATCCTACAGCCAGTTTAGTATCTGTGAAATACCCGTGGTTCGCCCATGAGGCCAATGTTGAGAAAAGACACGGACACGAGCTTTCTCGGGATGAGGTGACCCAGATTGGGGTCTGGGAGCCCCTTTTATTGAGATAGGACAAAGGCAGGAGGAGCAATCAGCATGTGATTTAAGACAGCCTGTCAAACTACAATTGCTAATCTACTGCTCAGGGAAGTTCTGTCTATATATGGTCATATCCTGGTCAGGATGTTTTATCTTTTGGGACTTGTTTTTTCCTGTGTGGTTCAGCGTGGCTGCGCATGCCCTGTTATGCACTGGGCCTTGGGTGACCGCCACACCTACACAAGGAGTTATATGATAACAAGTATCAACATTTCTCAGTGCAGATCATATTATACTTTCCATATATCTTGTAAGTTGACAGAAGACTTAGTATCATTTATAAAACAAATATAATTCCTCCAGATTCTGAAGAGTTATGTTTACTATATCTCATATGAACTTTATCTTAAAGCTAAGCTTACAGCTTAGTGTTGCTGAGCAGGTCTGACTTTAAGAAGAAAGCCCTTAGAAATATGTAGCCACAAAAGACCAATTCCTTTTTTTTACTATAATATTATTGCTAATTATAAAAGCAGTGATATAAGCTAGCTTTTAAAAACATATTCATATTGCTTAGTTCAATAATTTTTGTCTCATCCTGAATTTGAATAGTTCTCATTTGAGAAAAGAAGGAAGGTTTTATCTTTTTAGAATTTAAGTCGTGGACAAATTCATATGGGCCAGCCCAAATGCTTGATCAATTAAGACAGAACTAATAAATGTGGACATTTTAGGTGTATGCTTGGGTTTGGTCCAGGACAATCACAGTTTAATTTCTGTATTTGCTTCAAATCTTTACCAGATTGTTTTATACTTTCTTGTTGCCCTCTAAATCTAGATGTTATATGCTTATTAAATTAAAGCTTTCTGACATAATATAATTACCTGAGTTGATCCACCTTACAATCTTATTTTTCAGAAATTGTGTCTGATTCCATCATCACTTACTACTAATAAAACAGACTTCTATCAAAGCCTTTTCAGTCTTTATTATAACCTTTATTTTTATTAAAGTGCTTAACTTTTCCCTGTAGGTATTTTCTGCTCATATTTTCCTCATAATTTAAGAATTACTGTGTGCTCAATCTCTCCCCAGATATAAATTATTATTCCTGGCACTTTGTTTCAAACATACTTTTATTTATTCATTCAATTCATGCAATGTATATTAGCTGCCCAAATCGCAAATTGTGATTCTGGGTGGCTAACATAAAATGAAAAGAGACAAACAACAGCAACAAATATTAAAACTGCACCTGAAGCAAGACAGGCTCAACCAACAATCTAACTTGGTTTTCAAGGCCTTACCAAATTGGGTGGTTTGAATCTCAGGGAGTTGCTCTTCCAGAGGTCAGGCCCTGTGACAAACAAAGGCCCACAAGAAAGCCATAGAGGGTATCTGAAGTATGTCCATTCTGGTTGGGTCTCAGATCAGAAGCAATAGTACCCTCAGAAGCCTATGATGAACCAGTGCAGCTTGCAAAATACCGTAATGGTGCGTATCCTATAAGCCCTAATTTTTTTCTGGGCTTCTTCAAGCAATTTTCTCCCTAAGTATTGGCCAGGGTGAAGCCTGTCTGCTTCAGTTAGGTAAGTGGCATTTTGGACCTGCTAGCTGCTCATTGGGTTTTGCCAATTTGATGGCAAATCAACTTCTAGAAATATCTGTGGTTGTGTTTATACAGCTGTGTTGCTGTTGATTTTCTTTCAATACTCTTCAGAAGCATCTCTCTTTATAATGTTGGAGTTTGGAGAATAATGATACAGTTGTATTTTATCAGTCCAAGAAACAAAGTTGCCCAGAAGATGGAAAAGAGATTTCCCATCCACTTGTAGTGTTTAAAAAGAAAATACTCAAGCTGTCTGAAATTGAGTTTACTTTAGTTTCTACTGGGGTGGGTGGGTGGGTGGGAAATGATTGCATTTTTTATTGCTTTTGGAATTAAAAGAACTGTCAGTAAACAAGTAAACTACTTGTACAGTTGTGTAAAGTTTAGGGTAGATGTATGAAGTAGTGTAACCTCTCATTTTTCTTTTACTAATGCTTTTTCCTACTGGAGTATCTTGAGCTTCTGCCTTTATTTCCTGCAGGTTCACGGATGCGGGGAGAAAGCCAAAGCAAATGCCCGGCAGAGAATCAGCAAGGAAGGGATTCTCTATCCTGGGAGTGGGATGAAGGACAAGTCCTTGGATCCTACCAAAAGAGCTCACCTCCAGAGACGCTTGGACCAGAAACTCAGCGAACTGTCCAAGCAGCGAAAGAGCAAAAGGAAAGATAGAGAGAAATAAGAGGATGTGTGGCTTTGGGAAGGAATTAAAGCCAACAAGCTGCCCTTTAAAGCTTGTTCAACTTTGCAGGAAAAAAAAAAACCAAATAAAAATTTGAGCACTTGGGCTCCTTTTTTTCTGTATAACCAGAACATGCTTTTGAATGTCACAGTTCTCAGAGGACCCAGCACTGCTTAAAGCTGCATACTGAAAACCTTACCTGCAGATTTTGAAAAATGTTCTGGGTGCACCTTATGCTGTAAAATGTGCTTCTATCTCTCACATCAAGGTTATTAAACTTTGTTGATTTGGGGAGAAAAGCAGGATGCTTTGGCTTTCAATAATTACTTTTGCTGGCAGTGTAATCAATATACAGTGAATAGTTAAATAGGAAGCTACACGATAAAGAGGGATGTTTCGTTAAGAGCATGAATCAGTGAATGAAAGAAACCTGGGGATGCAATGTATTTGTGAAAGTGATAGGAAGGCAAAGGATGTTGTAGATCTGGATGAAAGTGAACTGATATTGTGGAGTAGAGCTCATAAATGAATATACATGAGAAAATGATGCTGAAGATTTAATTACGAAAAGCTATGTTGGTATGATCTACAACACAGGTGTCACAGGGTCTGCAGGGTGTTTAGATCTGGCCCACGGGCCACCCTGGAAACAATGAAGGGCCAGCCCATGGTGCCTCTGCCAGCCCGCCTGGGCTCCATTTTCACTGGCAGAGGCTGCAGGATGTGAAGCTGGCCATGCATACCCTGCCCACACACACACCTCAGCCACACCCACTCAGCCCCCAAGGTCAAACATAATCTTGATGTGGTCCTCAATGAAATTGAATTTGACACCCCTGATCTAGAATATTGGTGCATATGCAAGAAGAAATTAATAGTTTGATCATAATTCCATGATACTCTCCATCAATGCTCATATTGGAAGAGCCAAGGTTGAGCCTGGGGGAAAATGTGTGACCTAAATCAATCTGAGAAAGTTCAGAAAAAATTAGCCTGATAGGAATGGATGGGTAAGAAAAAGATGAAAGAGTGCAATAAAAGTTAAATAGGCTACTTGGGGACCCAAAAATAAGTGGGAGCCGTTTACTTAGAGGAACTTGCGCTTTAAATGGTATGTGTTTTAATATGTATTTTTCTGTAGACATTGAAAAGCAATTAATCCTTTGGATGGTGATTTTGATTCTGATAAAAGATTGAGAGGTTTTGTGAAGTATACAAAGATAATAGAAGCTTCTGACTGCAAGACAGACTATAATAATGTCACGAGTGGATCTTGGAGAGTACGAGAAAATGCAAATAGGAAAAAAAGGAAAATAAATGCGCGGAAGTAGAATGAGTAAGAGAAAAGTAGAAATCCTGAATGAATTATTTGTACATTAATTACTCTCTCAAAAGAATTAATAGAAAGTAGACACAAGCAATGGGATATGGACATAATTTGGAAAAGAATAACCAATATAACCAAATGCTACAGAAAAATATGCACTCACACTAATGAGTATTAAAAAGGATGCTTGGATCATAATGAATGTGGGATGAACAAAACATTGCATATAAGGGAATGATTACTGCAAAATGAGAATGAACAAAGTATGTTTTATGAAGTGTACAGACACAAGAGTGTAATACCAAAGAATATGAAACAAAGGGCTGAATTAAAGTAGAGGCAAAGAAATGCAGAGGGATTTTCACTGAAGTAAAACTTTGTTTTAGAAATAGGTGAAAATCTGAACAAGAAGCATCCAGCAGGGAATGAATTAACCAACAGTAGAGAATATGTGTAGCTCCAGGTTGAACTGTGGAGTCCTTGGTGCTTTCTGTGGTGATTGGTTGCTTGCAGATATTTTAGTTACCAAACTGAATGAATTAAAAATGAAAATGAGGAACTGAATTGGAATATACCTAAAGTGAGGAAATATTGAAGTACGGTTATGGAGATTTATACAGTGAAGAGTGGAATTAAAATGAATGTTAGTGTCAAGGAAAGGAAGGGAAAAGGAAAAGAGAAATGGGCTATGAATGCAGGTGGAATTACTGGAGAGTTTAAAATATGGATGCAGCTTTATTATGGAGTGTCTATGACTTCCTTAATACTATTCTTTGAAAAGAATGCAAAAAAGTTTTAGTTTATAAAGTGCAGTAAAAAGTGGCAGATTATTGACTGAAAATTTCTAAGGTGATAATAAGCAAAATTAGAGAAGAGTCATGCAGCTTTATGCCAATGAAGTGTAAACCAGATATTTGCTTTTCAGCAATTAACTGATAAATGCATGTATGAATGGGACATAAAAGGCTTATTAAACATTAGTTGATTTCCCATCATATGGGAAGCCATATGATAATGCGAATAGGCTTGAATTATGAAGTGCTTTGTATAAAATAGTGAAGTTGGTTACTAAATATCATAAAAGGAGTGTATAATGGAACTAAAGTATGTGTGAGAATAAATGGTTCAACGCTGAGCAGGGAGTAAGACAAAGATTGTGATGTCCTACTGTTTGTTTATATGTATTTATGGATAAATGTATAAGGAAGACTTGTACTATTAGAGGTACATTGTTTGGGAATGTAAATGTGCATTTTTGTTTGTCAAAGGATAAGAAGTAAAATAATGTGAGGTTAATATCAGATATTAACCATATCAGATGGTTAATATTATGTCAGATATGATGCAGTAAGGAGTATGAGAATTAATGCAATGAAGATGATGTACAGAAGTATTTATTTTAAAAAGTATGAACAATAGCAAGTTAAACATAAATGATAAAAATATCTTTGCTAGATAACTGGATTTGTGTGCCCTGATAATTTTCTACAGATGGAAAAGTGGCTGGATGTGCAAATGTTAATAGAAGAGTAGAGTTGGGAGCAATGAATGAATGTTTTTTGAAAGAAGCAAAAATGGCTGCGTCTTAAGAAGTTGCTTCTGCCCACACAGAGGCGAAGCACAGCGGTAAGCTGAGTGCAATTGCAATACGGTAATTTAATGGTGTGTATAGCAAAGCCAGAACCAGAACTTAATCCTGAGAGAGGGATAAATTCTTGTAGATTGAATGCAAAAGTGAGTGACAATATGAATAGATTGAAAGTGATTGGTTATGTGAATAAATGAATGAAAGTAAAGGAGGGATTGAGGACTGAAACACAAAACAAATATACGATGGAAAATTAATGAGTTATGTAGAAAGGAGTGACTGAAAGTCTTGGAATTGAATGAAATTAATGAGAACCTGAGAAAACAGAGGTGAGACATTTAAAGAACAATCCCCCTTCTCCCTCTCCCTCCCTCCCTCCCCCCTCTCTCTTTCTTTGTCTTCTACTTACTATTCTTCTTTAGGCTTTACATAATGTTACTTATTCCCAAAAGGGCTAGTTTGATCATTATGGTCAGATGGATGGATGACTTCCGTAATACAAGCATACATTCAGGCAGAGAAAAATCTAAAATGAAACCCACAATTCGCTATTTTGATTCATATTTCTTTATGCCTTTCCTTGTCTTTTTATCTGCAAGCTATTCTTGTCTCTTCCCAGTGCGCCTTGAAGAATACTGCAGTTTGCTTTGAAGATATATAAAGAAGACAAATAGCTTTTCTTTCAAACTGCGTAGCCCTTTTTTCTCAGCAAGTCATTATAAAATCTTGGTAGCAACATGTTTTAGTCCACTATTGGAACCCAACTATAAAAGTCCAAATTGGCATTGCTCCTTTTAAGTAGAGAGATTTGGCAAAACATGCCACATGTAGAGAATATGAGATATGTGCTTCTTTGATCATTACATAAATTGTAAAACAAAATTGCATATAATGCAAACATTTACACCCCGATTATAATAACAGCATGTTCTTTTGATGGAGGGAAGAGTGGCTGTCCAACATGTCCACATCTGTTACTATTCTGCCTGGATTTGGTGAAAGTTGGAATCTAGTACTGTAATGTCTGAATTCATCATAGCTGTTGCCCATTATTTTATTGTCAAGGCCACCCAACTCCAGAAAGTTTGGGCAGTGGTCAGTAAAATTTGGAGCTGATCCAGGCACACAATAGCTTCTTAGTGCATCAGGAAGAAAAATAAAATGGTACAACAAAAAGGAAGACTTGGGACCTTTTTACGCCAAGATCTTTTTAGAAAATTACTCCCAGCATTAAGAGAGAGGTGTGATTCTGGCATCTTCCACAGCATATGTATCCAGCTGCCTCCTGTTGTCAGATACAGGTGTTTATTTAGTGTAGGAGTCTCAAGCTACAGATGATACTCTCTTAGCATCCCAGGATCACGTTGCTAAATTCAGCAGCAAAATTCCAATTTTCAGCAATATTCTGTTATTGGAGCATTATGAAGTAAGGCTGGAAAGTATCAGGCCTTTAAGTAGCAAGTACCAGTGATAGACTTGTGCCGTATAACCTTTTCAAGATTTAAAGGTGGATGAGAGCAAAGAAGCCTCTGACTTCCTTCCCCAACTTTACAATTACCACAAACATAAGGAAAAAACAGATGGGAAACTTACATTCTTTTAGGGTCCATCGTGTGGTGCCTGAAACCTGCTTTAAAACTGGATGCTTGAGTTATTCATCTTTGATGTTAATACGCAGGTATTTTTCTGGCTGCAGTTCTCAAGGTTTCAAGAAGAAACTATCCTAACCTGAAATTTAGTGTCCTTTTAATTGACACTTTTAATTTAATTGGAAACTAGTTGGAATTTAACCATTCTGAAGAGATGTGTGCTAGAGAGCTTAACTTGGGGCTACAGAATTTGTAGACTAGTCCAGTAACGTTTGATGCTTTTTGAAGTGCTTTGATGAAAGTTGTTAATTTATATAGAACCAAGACGTGTGAAAATGGTTGTGTTTATTTCATTCCATGAAACTAAACATTAATAGGGAAAGAAAAGCTGTTCATTTTCAAGAGGGCTTGCAACAATGTTGTCCTTATTCATGGATTTGCTCAAATATAAAGGAAAACATTACTCATATACTTATGGAACACTGATTTTGATTTTTACTTCATTATGTGAACAGTACTGCCAAAATATACAGTAGGTTATTAACAATTATTGTGGCTCCTACATTTCTGTGACACGGATGTCCTTAGTCTTAGAATAGTTGTGTCAGAAATTGTGCAGCCTTCGACTTTGCCATCCTTTTTCTTGTCAGGAAATGTGTCCTTGAGGATCCACAAAAAACTCTGTGGCCTTTACCGTCAGTGGGTATGTTAACCTTGTGTCAATTAACCTTTCTGAACTCAAAAATTATTGGCTTTTCTTTTGGACATTGTCTTGAAATTAAAGTACTGTTGATGTTTTATCATCCAGATAACTGGTCTCCTAACATTTCTGTGACTGCACTTAGATTTAGTATGTGCGACATTTGAAATAACCTGAGACTGCAATAATAAAACAAAATGGATTTCTTTTTTTAAAAAAGGCATAATATGGCTTACATAAAATAAATGTTCACAGTTCAGAAAATCACAGTTTTCTGAATATTTTAGAGCAAATGGAGGCTGCAAAGTTGAAGGCAGAGAGATCCAATTGACTCTAATGAGGGTATCTTGATTAACTGTTGAAGTCACTTTAACTTTTAGAAGATCCAGATCACAGCATACTTGATATAGAGTAGGGGTGTCAAACTCGATTTCATGAGGTCCACATCAGGGTTGTATTTGACTTTGAGGGGCCTGAGCGGGCATGGCCATCACTCGTGGGGGCAACTGTGGTGGCCAAGCGCTCTGCCAGTAAAATGGGCTCTCAAGCTCAGTTTTCAGCTGCAAGTGCCTCCTGCAACCCTCTGCAGCAAAAACGGAGCTCAGGAGGGCTGCACGCATCCCTCCTGAGCTCCATTTTCACTGGCAGAGACCCATGGACCAGTCCCTTCACTGTTTCCAGGGTCAGATCTAAGCACCCGCAGGCCGGATCCAGCCCCCAGGTCTGAGTTTGACACCCTGATTTAGAGGATCTAGAAAGTTTTTGAAGGGCTGATAGAAATAGGACAACAAACCAATAACAACTGGATAACTGCATTCATTCATTCATTCATTCAGCCATGCGAAGTAAAAGAGAACCAATCTTATTTAGATTCAGGTGCAAGCATCTTTGTCTGGAACCCTACAGAAAAATTAATAGTTGGCATCCTCTGTCACAATGTTTGAAGATGTAATGACTTTAAACACAAACAGACACACAAACGCACACGAAGCAAAACATGTCCTTGGTCTGCAGTCTGACTTGATCTGCCAGCAAGGTACCGCTGACCAGGGTCTACAACAACTCACTGCAGCCAACTCTGCTTAGGACAATTGTTGCACTATTATCGAAGAATAGTTGATTAGAATAATTAAAGACAGGGTGCCAAAGGAGGGACAAAACACAAGAAAAAAAGAAAGAGAAGAAGCATCGCACCCTTTGGCTGAATAGGTGAGTATATATGCCTGGAGCACCTATGCAGGATTTTGCCGAACCTGTTCCCCAAATGCATGTTCAGCTTTTATCTGATTAAATTGTCTTGACAACTATACTCAGCAATCAACACCAGCTGATCACCAGCTGATATTTTGATGCTCAATTACATATAATCTCGGCTGACTAGAATGAATTACTATTCATTCACCCCCAACCTCAACCACCACTTATATACTAATATCATATCTATTAGATTTTTTTCTGTCCATATTTTATCCAGTATCATTCTGCCTTTATCTTAGATGACATTGACACCTGCTATCAATCCAGAATCAGATGAGTCTTCATTGCCCAAGGGCATCATGGCCCACCCACTCAGCGGGTCACATGCTCGACCTCGTATTCCTCTTTCCTCTTTCAGAGACCAAACCCCCACTGTAGGGAGGAGGAACCGACCAGGTGGTTCCGCCCCAGGCGACTTATGGACCCCTTGAGGTTCCAGACGGAGCTTGGGGTTATTCCTGATACCCTTGCCCACAGTCCGGTGGAGACTCTGGTTGCTGCCTGGAACTCAGCAGCGACGGAGTCTCTTGACCAGATCGCGCCACTACGGCCGCTCCGAGGCAGTGGATTCCGGAGGCCTCCTTGGTTTACCGAGGAGCTCCGGGAGAGGAAGCGCAGGGAAGCGACGCCTAGAGCATGCATGGAGGTCCAATAAGTCCGAATCGAACTGAGCACTTTTAACATCTTGCATCAAGGAGTACATCAGGGCAATTAGGACGGCGAAAAGATCTTATATTGCCACCTTGATTGCGTCCGCTGAGTCGCGCCCAGCCGCCCTGTTCAGGATAACCCGCTCCCTCCTGTTTAGGGAGCGGGTTAACCGCTCCCTCCTAAATAGGAGGGATACGGGGGACCCCCTGCAGGGTAGGGCTGAGGATTACGTCCAGTTCTTGGCGGACAAAGTTGCTCGGTTTCGGTCGGACTTGGACTCCGATTCTGCAGATCCAGCCGAGGCACAGGGGAATAATCTGATAGACCATTGCTGGGTTGAGTTTCAGGATGTTGCCCCGGACGATGTGGACAAGGCCATGAGAGCTGTGAATGCCTCCACTTGCGTACTGGACCCGTGTCCCTCCTGGCTGGTTGCTAACAGCAGTGAGGTGACACGGGGCTGGATCCAGGCGGTTGTTACTGTCTCCCTTCGGGAGGGGGTCTTTCCCTCCGCACTTAAAGCGGTGGTGAGACCCCTCCTGAAGAAACCATCCTTGGATCCAGCTGTTCTTAATAATTATCGTCCAGTCTCCAACCTCCCCTTTGTGGGAAGGTTGTTGAGAAGGTGGTGGCCTTCCAGCTCCAGCGGTCCTTGGAGGAAGCTAGTTATCTCGATCCATTCCAGTCCGGCTTCAGGCCTGGTTACAGCACTGAAACCGCTTTGGTTGCATTGACCGATGACCTCTGGAGAGCCAGGGACAGAGGCCACGCCTCCATCCTGGTTCTCCTTGACCTCTCAGCGGCTTTCGATACCATCGACCATGGTATCCTTCTGCGACGACTGCGGGAGGTGGGGGTGGGAGGCACTGTTTTGCAGTGGTTCTCCTCTTACCTCTCGGACAGGTCGCAGTCGGTGTTAGTTGGAGGGCAGAGATCGACCCCTAGGCCCCTAACATATGGGGTGCCACAGGGTTCGGTCTTATCCCCCCTACTATTTAACATCTACATGAAACTGCTGGGCGAGATCATTCGGCGGCACGGGATAAGATATCAATATGAGGACGATACCCAGTTGTATCTGTCCACCCCGTGCCAACTCAATGAAGCGGTGGACGTGATGAACCAGGGCCTTGAAGCTGTTAGGGACTGGATGAGGGCTAACAAGCTTGTGCTCAACCCGGATAAGACCAAGTGGCTGTTGTGTTTCCCTCCCACTAATCTGGCAAATGTTCCATCTCTCAGGCTGGGGGGTCAAATACTACACCCCTCAGACAGGGTTCGCAACTTGGGAGTCCTCCTGGACCCACAGCTGACCTTTGACCACCATTTGTCAGCTGTGACCAGGGGGGCATTTGCCCAGGTTCGCCTGGTGCGCCAGTTGTGACCCTACCTGAACCGGGAGGCCCTCACAACAGTCACTCGTGCCCTTGTGACCTCTAGGCTGGAATACTGCAACGTGCTCTACATGGGGCTGTCCTTGAAGAGCATCCGGCGACTTCAGCTAGTCCAGAATGCGGCCGCGCGAGCGATTGTGGGTGCACCTCGGTTCACCCACATAACACCTATCCTCTGCGAGCTGCGCTGGCTACCTGTCGATCTCCGGGTGCGCTTCAAGGTGCTACTTGCCACCCATAAAGCCCTTCATGGTAGTGGATCTGGATACTTGAGAGACCGCCTCCTGCCAATTACCTCCTCGTGACCAATTAGATCACATAGATTAGGCCTCCTCCGGATTCCATCTGCCAGTCAGTGTCGACTGGCAACCACGCGGAGGAGAGCCTTCTCGGTAGTAGCTCTGACCCTTTGGAACGATCTCCCCGTGGAGATTCGTAACCTCACCACCCTCCAGACCTTCCGCGCAGCCCTTAAAATCTGGCTATCCCGTCAGGCCTGGGGCTAAAGATTGTAATCCATCCCCACCCGAATGGTATGAATGTTGTGTTCTTTTTAATTATGTATTGTGCCTATGTGACATTGTTTGTATCCCCTTTCCCTATGAGTTGTAAGCCGCCCTGAGTCCCCCCAGGGAAAAGGGCGGCCTATAAATAAACTTTTCCAATTCCAATTCCAATTCCAATTCCATATTCAGATATGCTTCTGCTGAGTTCCATAGCAGTCCATTCCCACGCAGAATTAGAGTGGTTGAGTTCCCAGTCACATTTCTATTAAGAGGGCATTGGTGTGTGTGAACAGACAAGACTGCAGAGAAATTATTTCCTGGCTACTGTTTTGTAATCTTTCCCATTCAAGACTGATCTGCTTATATAATGCTGTTAAGCAAGTCATTTCCACAATTCCCATTAATCCTAGTCTTGTGCTCTAAACCAGGGGTCTCAACCCTTGGTCCATTACCCAGTACCAATCTGCAGCCTCTTGGGAACAGGCTCTAAGTTGTAGGTGCGCACACAATTGTGCAAAGCTCCATTTGTGGGCACATGCATGAAACCATTGCCTCTCCCCCTGCCACCGCCACCACTGCTGCCGGTCCATGGAGCTGGAAAAGTAGGGATCACTGCTCTAAATGGGCAAGAATCATCCCTCTAATATCTTCTTCTTGTGCCATATCTGTCATTGGACATTGGTAATCATGTTGGCGATCCTATTTTTATCAACAGCCACATGAAAAAGTGCTGTTGAATTTTGTCCAAACCAGTCCCTTAGATTTTGAAGATGTTCTTCTGCCTGGACCTCATTTGCCTTCGATCTTTCCCTAGAGGATTAAGTGAAGTATGCTGTATTCTTCTGAGTGTCGCATCACATGTCCTTTTGGATTATTCTAATTTTCGCATTTTTATGGTTTTGATGATTTTCCTTGGCTTTCCCAGGCGGCTTATCACTGTAATATCTGGGCTGCAAAATTCTGTATGGCCATAAGAGGTAGCAAAGAGACATAGAACTCTGCATCTTTTCTGCCTACTCATGGTCATCCAGAGTATTGCAACCCTGAGGATCTGTAGCAGGGAACGTTGGAGTTGTGAGCTAAAACATCAAGAGAATTCCAGTTTGAGTAAGGCTGTTATAGGCATTTTTAAACATCTCCTTTGAGCAATTGTGTGGTATAAACTGGGACATGTCATAATTTCCTGAAACTACACATACTCCAATTGGCAATACCAGACCAGGCATTTAAACTTATTCTCGCTTGCAATCTCACCCCTTGTCTTGCTTTCCTTATGGCGTTTTGGCTCATAACCCTCCTGTTGCGCCCTCCGTCTGCTCCACTGTTGGCCGTTGTGTAGTACAATCCACAACTTAATTTATATCCCAGTGATAAATCTAATTGCTTTTTTTCCCACGGTGTGAGGGAAAAAGGTTCAAATGGTGCCATTTGGAAGAAATGGAATGAAATCCTAAAGCTATCCTAGAAGGGCTGGGTCTGCAGAAAATCCAAGGCCGTGCATGTTCCACGCTGATTGAGTGGAAAATAACTAAGCACTTACAGATAATGACTGTCCATAGAGAAAAAGCAGATTTGCGCCGATATGATTTGCTCACGCTGGAATTTTTTGCAGTCAGAGCCGAGGAATGAAGTGGAGGGGAGGCATTCCTCTCAAGGAAGCGTGATCAAGGTGGAGCATTTGCAGGAATGCCACTGTATTTTTGAATTCATCAACAGTAGGGTTTATTAATATCTGCTTTTATCAAATTGTGCCCACTCTATGAAAACAGTGAGTGTTCTCACCCTGTAAGACAATCTACAGAATTTCAAGTAAATTCCTAGATTACATGAAATTACTCAACTAAGATGCGAGTTCTTAGCCAGCTCTTGCCGATCAGGAAAAAAGATAAGCAGAGTTAGACCTACTGGTAGTTAGGTCAATCCTAAAGGTAAACCGGACTAAGAAACCAATGCCATATAGGTTGTTGTTGTTGTTAGTTGTGAAGTCGTGTCCGTCCCATCATGAACCCATGGACAACGTTCCTCCAGGCCTTCCTGTCCTCTACCATCCTCTGGAGTCCATTTAAGCTCACACCTACTGCTTCAGTGACTCCATCCAGCCACCTCATTCTCTGTTGTCCCCCTCTTATTTTGCCTTCAATCATTCTCAGCATTAGGCTCTTCTCCAGTGAGTCCTTCCTTCTCATTAGGTGGCCAAAGTATTTGAGTTTCATCTTCAGGATCTGGCCTTCTACAGCCTTGACTATACACACTTTTGTTGGCAGGGTGATGTGTCTGCTTTTTTAGTACGCTGCCTAGATTTGCCATAGCCATATAGGTTAGAGCTACTTTTATTGGAACAGCTACAGTAAAAGGTACTTGCAAGTCTGAATGTGCTTCTGTCCTTATTTTAATTTCATGGGAATTGGGGAATGGCCTGTCTGAGAAGTTTTCTGAAGTTAGTTTCTTGAAATGGGCCCAAGTCATCTGATCCGTACCTTGGTAGAGGCTCTCCTTCCTATCCTCTAAGGCCACTCCCTTTGCCTTCTGCAGGTTACTAGAGGTAGTTTTCATCTTACAACTGTATTGGAAATGAAATTTCTGTCATAAGTCAAGGCACCCGTGTGACCCACTTTTTTGCAGTAAGCAAACTCCACAGGTCAATACGTTCCTATGGGTGTTTTTTGCCCAGAAACAATTCAAAAGGGACAGTGTCTGGCAAAAACAACAACACCTCCATGTAAATGGTGTCACATGATGTGGAACACTGCAACTAGTCATAAATGCAAGCCAGTTTCCAAGAACCAGAACGTCATTTGACTGCAGAGGGAGCTACACCTATTGGAATTCTGGAACTATGCGGTAAGTATTTGGGGAGAGGGGGTCCATCATAACACTAAGTGATTGGTCATTAAGTGAGGACTAACTACATTTGAATGAGAAACTACCAAGAGATTTGAGACTTGGCAGAATACCTTAGGGAGAAGATCCCAGAAAAAAATTATAGCAAACCATTTCCACAGTCTTCCCTAAAACCATTACATGGCTGCATAGGCATCAGTTCCCAACCATAATGCCAAAGTACAACATGCCTCATGACATTGCACATAAGGACATAGCAGAATTGGCATTATAATGTCACAATGCACATTTTGTCATTTGCTCCCCTTCAACATCTACATGCTCAGATGTGTTCCTGTTATCCCAGACTGAGCACAACTCTTAGATACCTTCATCACATAAGAATTAAGTTTGAGCTGAGTCTTAGGAGTAAGCCATATTAAAAATGGGGTGTGTATGTGTTTGCGTATGTTTGACTTACAAATAAAATTATTGCTGCCTCTGGACAAGAGATATTATGTGCATGTAAGCATATGCCCTGGCTGCTATCTGTTCTTGTCCACATATTTGAGGTGTGTATGAATATTGTAATTCCACAGAATAGGGGCAATGGATTGAATATATGAATATTAATAACTTAAAATGTTCCTAGTTCTCTGTAATCCCCTTTACCAACCCTTTGAAGTCACTCCTGACTAATGCTAGCATCAAAGTGCCTGAGGAAACCATCATTAGCCACTAATTGTGTCTATCTGGGTTTTTCAATTCCCTCCTTCCCATGGCACAATTACTAAAGCTTCTTGTGTCATAGAAATTTTAGTCTAACCCGAGAAGACAGAAGTGCTGGCTGGGAATTTAAAGTTGAAATCCTTACATTAAAAAAAAAGTTAAAATGAAAGTTGCCAAAGTTGAGAAATGCTGATCTAGATTGAAAGACGGCCAAGCTTATTCAGACTAGTACACTTTACTGACAGAAATCATGTTATAATTGCATTTTTATAGCCCAAACATTTTACAAAGGCAGGAGTAAGATACAAACTGCTATTAAATAAATGGTTTGGATATTAAATACTTCATAAAGTTATCCGCATCTCACTTTAAGCACATTTTAAAATTTTATTTCCATCTTGAATCTCTAGGGTATAAAGGATGGATAAGATTTACCACTTCTGCTTTGCAAGAACATTTTTGATCCCTAACCCAGCTCTGTTCATGGTTGAGGGGCCTGAACATGGACCTCCCCAAGACCTACATTACTACACATCGTTGGCTGTGACATCTAGACAGAAACTAAACCTCTGCTAGCTGCCCTACATCAACCAGTGTTCTATGACCCTTAAGTTGTGCAATAGTTGCTAACTTCTTTCTTCTAGCTCTCTAACTGAAGATGTTTGTATCAGAGGTGGTATTCAGCAGGTTCTGACCAGTTCTGGAGAACCGGCAGCAGAAATTTTGAGTAGTTCAGAGAACTGGTAAATACCACCTCTGATTTGCCCTGCCCCCATCTATTCTCTGCCTCCTGAGTCCCAGCTGATCAGGAGGAAATGGGGATTTTGCAGTCACCTTCCCCAGGAGTGGGGAAGGAATGGAGATTTTACAGTATCCTTCCCCTGCCAAGGCCACCATGCCACGCCCACCAAGCCACGCCCACATAACCGGTAGTAAAAAAATTTGAATCCCACCACTGGTTTCTATATATAAGCAGTTGAGGTAAACTGCTCCGGAAATATTTTTTTCTGTCTTATCTTGCCTCCAGGCACTGCATGTATATTGTGTGGGACAGTGGTGGGATTCAAATAATTTAATCTGCCCTAATGACCATCTGGGTAGGTGGGACTTGATGATCATGTGACTGGGTGGGCGTGGCCAACTCAAGGTCACTCAGGTCGATGGGTGCTTCGCCCTAGCTGTTACAATGTAATAAGGGTTAACCAGAGAGGCAGTTTCTGTAATCAGGGCAATAAAGATTAGGCTAGAAACAACACCAGAATGTTTCCTTCCTGCCTTTCTTACAGGATTAGCCCTGTAAAGTGGGAAGAAACAAAACATTTCTTCCAACAATCGGTTCTCTGAACTACTTAGAAAGTTACCAACCGGTTCTCCCGAATAGGTGTGAACTGGCTGAATCCCACCACTGGTGTGGGACATGATGATGATGTGAGGGGGAGAAGCAGCCGAAATGAGGTGTTCTGTGTTAGCCAACCCATAGCTCCAATTGCTTCTGTTGCTTTTCTGTGGGACCATCTTCTTCCAGTCTCTGATCTCCCTCTCAGCCCCTTTCAGCTCTGAGGGAGACCCAGATCCTTCTGAGCTCCCCCAATGGGTCTTCCTGTCACTTGAATTACAGAATATAAAACTTGAATCTCTGGACTTAAAGAGAATATAACAGAATAATAGAGTTGGAACGGACCTTGGAGGTTTTCTAATCCAACCCTGTGCTCAAGCAGAAAACCCTATACTATTTCAGATAAATGGTTGTCCAATCTCTTCTTAAAAGCTTCCAGTGTTGGAGCATCCACAACTTCTGGAGGCAAGCTGTTCCACTGATTAATTGTTCTTACAGTCAGGAAATTTCTCCTCAGTTCTAAGTTGCTTCTCTCCTTGATTAGTTTCCACCCATTGCTTCTTGTCCTGCCCTCAGGTGCTTTGGAGAATAGGTTAACCCTCTCTTCTTTGTAGCAGCACCTCAAAGTAATGAGACATATAATTGAAAAGACTTTTTACCCTTGTGTTTTAAAAGAACGCCACGAAGGAATTTACTTTGCAGCAGTAGGGGCTTTTAGGAACCCCGATTCCTCCTTTCTTCTCATCTAATTTCGTAGGGTTATTAAATAAGTTTGCAACCCTATTCACCTTCTTTTCCAAACTTCTGCTCTTCAATGGCACTTATTCAGCAACTGCAGATATCCAGAGAGCCACTAGATGGCAGGCAAAAATACAAAACACTCACTCTTAACTGCAGCCCAGAAGATAATGGGTCAACAGTTGAGCACTCAGCTGAGATAGTTTCAAGAAATAATGAAAAAGTTAAATCGGTTAAAGGTATGAAAGGAAAGAGAAAAAAGGGGGATGTAATGCTTGGGGTAAGCAGAGGGTTGTGCATGCCAGCTGGGGAAGGCATGGTTTTCACATGGTTAAGACAATGCTGAAATTTCAGCTGAGGGAATTATCACATCACCCTAGAACGTGCTATGTGATGGTCCGTATGAACATCAGGGCATCTCAAACACATTTGGGGTATGCATTAAGGGTGCACTGTGTGGCTAATAAAATGTAGGGCAGCGTGATTATTATTTTTTTTTGCCAGCTCTGGGGCACGAGGCCCCATGTGTGCACATGGCCTGAATCAATAGTATTTCTCAGTCAGTCTTCACATGCTAAGCTTCAAACTCTACAGGAAAGATAGCAGTCACCATACTAACTCATTGCTCTGCCTAAAGAAGCCCCAGGCACAACTCAAAGGTGCAACCTGGGAAAGCAGTTGAAGTGTCTGCTACAACTAAACAAACATCACCAAGGATACTGTAAAATCTCCATTTCCACCCCACTCCAGGGAAGGATACTGTAAAATCCCCATTCCCTCCCCACCCCACTAACCTGCTTTCCAGCTTTGCAGGGCAACAGAAGAAGACACAGCTGATCAGCTGGGACTCGGGTTGCAGCGAATAGATGGGGGCGGAGCCAGCCAGAGGTAGTATTTGCCAGTTCTCCGAACTACTCAAAATTTCCGCTACCGGTTTGCCAGAACCGGTCAAAACTGGCTGAATACCACCTCTGATCACAATACAAAAATAAGTGGCCACCCTCTGTTTTCTAATAACTCAAAATATTTACGAGTTTCATGTGTCTGTTCTTTCACCATGTCATACCTGGTGGCTTATTTTTAAATATTCTAATTTGCTATCATACTTGCTAGCAAGCAAGTCCAAATGTAACCAGTGGGACTTTTATTCAAGTGAACATATTTAAGTCTGAATTATAAAGCATGCACGTAGGGAACATTTATGCAAACTAAGCAGTTCAGCATTTATTGAAGCAATTTAATTCCTTCTAGGGCAGAAAAATTAGATTTGCTTGGTAGAGCAATTTTCTAAGTTTCCTTCATGCAGAATTTTATTCAGAAGCTTCCTTGGTGCTCTGGTTTAGAAATAGGTATTTCTGACATTTAATAGTAAGATAAAAATACAAAGTGTTATTGTTTCATGGGTCTTGTTTGCAAAATAAATCTACTCAATGTACAAAATGAGAAACACAATGCATCTCTCCTCTTCATATCCAGTGTTCAAAGATTCAAATTCTCTTCAAATATAATAATTGAAAAAAGAATTTTTGAGTGCTTTATAAACTACAGACTTTTTTCCTGGGATGAACTGCGGCATAAGATGGTACAATAATGGTCTAATTATAAGATCATGATGCTCGGATGATATTGCTGTGGCTCACTCTTTATAATAATCTGAATTATTCCCCTTCCTTCCTTCCTTCCTTCCTTCCAGTATCCATGCCTCCCTAATTTTATCTTCACAACTCCATAGACTTGTGATGGCAAATCTATGGCATGCGTGCTAGAGGTGGCACACAGAATCCTCGATATGGGCATGCATGCCACTGCCACAGGTCAGCCAGCTGGGCGTCAGGTTTCCCGAGGTACGCATGCGCACCAGCCAGCTGCTCATCGGGTCCAAAGCATGCATGCACAGTGGCCAGCAGATTTCCGAGGCATGCATGCATGACAGGTCATTGGGTTTCTGGTACTCTGGTTTGGGCACTCTGTGCCAAAAATGTTCGCCATCACTGCCATAGACAATTAAAGATGTACCCAACAATCAATGCATAACACTGGCTTTTCCTCTCCATTCTGATTGAGCTGGAGAGAATTTGACCTGTGAGAACCTTTCCATGCCTGTTTCTTCCAGGCCTCCAAGTTGTTAGATAACTCCTAGCTAAATCTGGTCTAGATGCCCGTTGGTAACTGGAAGAGGCTTGTGAGTTGGATGCGGTTCCCTTCTACATATAAATAGGCAGATTTGACTCAACAGAGGCATTTGCATTTCATATTTTTCTATAAGAATGAGAGGGAGTCCCATGACTGATAATTGGCAACATCTCTCAGGAAACTAGCTTATTATTCATGACCATCTGTTCAGATGCAAGAAGAGAGAATGTCCTTGTATTTTCAGAAAGAGGGGATGGGATGGTTCCTAATGCCATTACAGTTGAGCATCAGGCACAGGTGGGAGATTCATGGCAGGGGGTTATCCAAATGGTTATATGGGCAGATGGGTGGGCCGTGAAATAAACACACTGACAGCAAATCACTGAGAAGGCAGGCAGACTTTAGCACCTGGGATTTACTTTAGTGTAACTCTGAGCAGCACCAACCAGACCCAGATCAATGTAGTGATTCGTGTGGATGGGTGTTTGCTAGACACTAAGCTAGACAGTAAGCTGAGTTGAGCCACTCAACTCAGAAACTTGTCATCAGAAATCCAGACTTAAACTAACAATTCTTCCACGTAAAAAATTATTCCCTATTTTATCTTTACTGTGTTTATTCAGCACTTCACTTAGGAGCAAAAGGCCTCTTTATAATCATTGCTGTTGTTAGACATCTGGGAGTCAAATATGTGACTACAGGCTCACGAGCCGAGGTGGTGCAGTGGTTAGAGTGCAGCACTGCAGGCTACTTCAGCTGACTGCAGTTCTGCAGCTCGGCGGTTCAAATCTCACTGGCTCAGGGTTGACTCAGCCTTCCATCCTTCCAAGGTGGGTGAAATGAGGACCCGGATTGTTGTTGGGGGCAATATGCTGACTCTGTAAACCACTTAGAGAGGGCTGAAAGCCCTATGAAGCGGTATATAAGTCTAACTGCTATTGCTATTGCTATTGCTCATATACTAAGGTTTATTAAGATCACCCAGTAAATTCTGAACTATCCTAAGTAAGAAATGAAGAAAAAGGAGCTTGTGGGTTAACTACCTGTATCCAGAGTTGTTACTAATAAACAAAGAGATTTATGGGGACTATTAGCGGATAGGACCAGAGCAGCTTGGGGACCTAGAGGTGAAGATGCTCACCCTCCATTTGGCAGATGTTTCTCTATCAGGGCCCAAAGAGAAAATATCGGCTGGAACTCTGCGTAGCTATACCTTCACACACAAGTTATAGGACAGTGATTGCTAACCTTTTTGTCGTCGTGTGCCAAAAGCGCGCGCACGCACTCATAATGCAATGTGCTCATGACTCCCCCCCACATGCCCTGTGTATGTGCATGCAGCCACACATGCTCCCTTGCCCCCACACATGCACGCATGACCCCCCCACATGTCTCCCCTCACCTATTTTTGGCTTCCAGGTTGGTGCAGGAGGCTTTCCAGGTCTCTTGCACCAACCTGCAAGCCAAAACAGGGCATGGGGAGCATTTTGGGCCTTGAAGGTCTCCTGCAACAACCTGGAAGCCAAAAAGGGGCGTGTGGGGCAGGGGTGAAATCCAGTTACCTTTGCTACCAGTTCAGTAGCAATGTGTCTGAGTGTGCATGCACAAAGCATCAAAAATGGATGTGATGATGTCTGGGTGGGTGGGTGGAACCTGCTATCGAGTGCCTGCAAAGGTAAGTGAACAGCGAGGGCGTGGGAATCCGCTGCCACGCAATTTAGATTAGCTAGAAAGCAGAAAATTCTGCAGTTGACTTCAATGTCAATTGTTGTTGCGTGGGAGGGGGTGCTGCCAAGATATATAAATTGATCCACTGCTTGCAGCTTTTGTCCCTTCACTATGATGGTGGCCTCTTGGTTTTGGGCTTTTGGAGCTGCCTTTTTATTTGTTTGTTTGTTTGTTTGTTTGTTTGTTGTTTGTTTATTTATTTATTTATTATTTATTTATTTATTTATTTATTTTTATTTATTTATTATTATTAAAGTTTATATGCCGCCCAATCCTGAAGGACTTTATATTTAGAAGGCTGTAGAACCCCACTCCCTCCAAAGGAAGGGGAAGGGAAACAATGGTCAACCATGTGAAAGAATCTGTCAAGAAATTCAGGGGCAGTTCCACCAACTGGGTTGTTCTGGATCTGCAGACATAGTACAAATAAAATCTTACCTATTATGTGATATGGGATTTAGGAATTTTGGTTTCAGCTGTTCACATGCTGCCCCCTTCCCTTGGCATCACAACTGTCCCTTTCACATCCCCCCTTCCCCATGTAATCTCTTACGAAAGTGGCAATCTCCTTTATTGTCTTTTTCATTGGGTTTTTTTGCCAACTCAATTCGAATTCGTCCTTCTCAATATTTCTGCCTCCCTTCAGATTTATGCCAATACTGCAGCAGATGCAATCTGTCGATTACAAGCAGCAGTGACTCCAGTATTGCGAATTGTCATCCAAAACTGTATAATTCTGGACTTCCTCTTAGCTAGCCAAGGAGATGTTTATGTTCTCATTAATTCTAGCTGTTGCACTTTTATTGATCAACAGGATAAGGTTCTTGTTTGATGTCCTGGTAATCTCAACCCAGTCTGCCAGTTTTCATGCTATTGCACAAACTGATGCTTTCCTTACCCTCCTTATTCAATATCTGGCACTCTTTCACCAACTGGATACCTGATTTGGAGTGGTTAAAATTGCTGATTGTTATGATCATATTTTTTGGAATGATTGGACTCATGGTGTGGGCATTAAGGAAACACTGGTGTATAGTGTTTCCTTAATGCCCCCTCTGTGCTTAAAGGTTTGTTTCCAAAAGGGGATGATGCCCCTCATGGTTCTAAACTTCTACACTCCTGTGATCCCAATTATTACTTATACTTGCAACACCCACAACAGCGACACATCACTACCTTCATTATGGTTTGGTACAGAGTGTTAAAGGTGGAAATGAGGGAGTAGCTTAAAGCCATTTGGGAAAGTTTACCCTTCTGTCAGGGAGACAGTTAAAACTGTAAGTAGTTGCCTTGCCATGGAGTCACAGAAGTTCATCATTGGCATAGTCAAAATCATGCCAAGAGGCAGAGAACTTAAGATAATGAAGCTCACTCCCCCATGAAAATATAATTGCCTAGTAATGTTACACAGGGAGTTGTTTATTTGTATTGGCCAATAATAATTAAAGCTGTATAACTTCCTTGCCTGAAACTGTCTAAATATGCTGTAAAATTGCAAACTTGTGCACTTGATTTGTGGCATCTGCCCCAAGTTTCTCTCTTTGATTGGAATACAAGAAGGGATTCTGGTTTCCACTACTTGTGTGTGTTTCATTGGCTATTCACCAGTGGTGGGTTTCAAAAATTTTTCGAACCTACTCTGTGGGTGTGGCCTCCTTTGGGGGAGTGGTTTGCCGGCCATGTTCTCTCTTTCTCTCTCTCTCTCTCTCTCTCTCTCTCTTTTGTCTCTATCCCTTTTTCCTTTTTTTCTTTCATCTCTCTCTCACTTTTCTTTCTTTCTTTCTTTCTTCCTTTCTTTCTCTTTCTCTCTCTGTGTGAGTCTGTTTGTGTGTGTGTGTGTGTGTGTGTCAGTGGTGGGTTTCAAAATTTTTTGGAACCTCTTCTGTAGGTGTGGCCTGCTTTCCGGGTTCACTGGTGGAACCTCTTCTAACCAGTACGGTAGATTTGACGAACCGGTTCTATTGAACTGGTGTGAACTGGTAGGAACCCACCTCTGCTATTCACATCAAGTGAACAAAGCCAGTGTTGGCTGGGTCAACAAAGAGAATGGAAATCCTTCTTTTATTTTAGAAGACCACCCAAAGTGATGGGTTAATTTAATCCATTTATCCCCCTCCCCTCTCCAAAGCTGACTACGACTTTTTCTTTACTGAATTTAAAGACCTATCCTGGATGTAGATTGTGTATCATAGACCTACATCATCTACTATGCTATTTCACTGTTGTATAAGAATGAGTCCAAAACTCAAGCCATTCCAAGAAATCTACCAATTATGTCATCGTTTTTTTTAATTTCTGCTTTTGTATCTACTGGAGAGAGTATTAAATTGGATAGGCTGTAGTGCAGAGGGAACATGGGAAGATAATCCTTCAACATTTGGTAGAGGGCTTCTTCCTGCATCTTTTAAGGAAGGTCTCTCTGCTAACTGATTGATTATATGTCACCAAGTTAGTGTTGATCATTAGAAACCACATAAATTGTCTCCATGGAAATTTTCTTCACAAGATTACCTCAGTTAGCTAATTTCATTGTAAAGTGTTTGGAAGGAAGATGAGGTAGGAAAGCCTACTTACACCAGCTCATCTGGGCATATGAAAAGCTACTAATCCTATATTGATGTTTCATGTGAGAACATCACATACATCTGAACATTCATTGATTTACTACAGGTTCAGCAGCATGTGTAACTTACTACTTCCTCCCGCCACAGCACATCAGTGTTTCAGAATACAGGCCTCAGTAAAAGTTCCCTCACGTCAAATATGCTGCTTTTAAACAATCCTAATATCAGAGATGGAAGAGGTTATTTAGTCCATCAAATCAGACTTCCTGTTAAGTGCAGAAATCCAAATGGAAACATCCCAGTCTGATTATTAAGAAGAATACAAACAGAGGGGTAGGGTTTTGCTCATAGACCTGATTATGATTATCACAGATTCTAGCACCAAGAATGAATGATTGGATCACAAAAAGAACACAGCCTCTCTTTTCAGGTCTTGATACTCTGAATGATGGTTCTGTTTCTGGCAATTCATCCCAAAATGGTAAGATTTGTATCCCAGACATCCGAAGTAGAAGAATTTGTTTAAAGCATCTGTTCCTAGTTTTAACAAGTTCTATTTCCTATCTAGATTTCAGAATTTTTTCCCCTGCTACATGAAATCTGTTTCCTGTTTCCATTGTCTGTATAAACTAATCCTTGAAAATACCTTTAAACTGTCAGCAGCTTCTTCTCTCTGTGCTTAAATCGTCTGTTTCCTAGATACTATTCACAGGAGATGCTTAAATTACCTTTATTGAATGCAATGTTTTTCCTTAGAGGCATAGCTTTTGCTTTGGTAAAAGGCTAGTCTGGGCGGGAAAGAGAGCAACTTTTCTAGAATTTACACATTGTGGGGATCCTCACCATTATTTGGTAGCGTGGGAAGAGATGTATTTTCTGGAAAAGAAGTTAGGTGCTATTTCTGTGTGGATGGCATATCCATCCAAAAGCAAACTATTTGTCACACACAATAATTAAAGGTTTGCCCTTAGGGAAATCTTGCCTTTAAAATGTTGATCAGTTAAGTATTAAGAGCAGGAGGGAGCTTAAAAATATATTTTACCGCTTCTTTGGAACATGGGATATGTTTACATAAATAGGTAATGAGTTCTGCCATACCACAGTTTGTTACATTTTTTAAACCATTCCCAATGTTTCTCCAATCCCTCCTGGCGATTCCCCCATTTCATCCTCACCATTCCTGAATTCTGAACATATTTAGCAAGGCTTTGCTCCTGGAGTTCAGAGGGAGATCCTTAGCAAAAACCAGACAGCTAAAGCAGTACATGCTCTGCCTCACAACGTGCCAGTTGTGAAGTTATTCCACTCTGGACTGAACTTCCAGTGGTCCATGAATTAAAAGAGACCTTCTGTTCCATCACAAGGAGACAAAGTTTGAACTCATCCGGGCACTAGTCTAGGAAGCTCCATGTGGTATCCCAGCAAATCCAGATTCAAAGCTGGCTATTTCTTGAGCTGGCCTAAAGGAAATAGAGGTAATAGGACAGGCTGATTGTCTAGTCAATGTGAATTGCCACAAAGACAGGATGACCTCAGTAAAACCCACATTTCTTTAATGCAAGGGAAGAAGGGGAAATGTTTCCCATGGGTGTCAAGGAACCAGAGTCTCGGGGATTTTGCAATGTGTTACCACTGGCATACTCTTGATATCATCTGATGGATGGGGGTGCAAACATGATAGAGATTGGTAAAGATATGGGAATGTTACCTTCCACCTTGCATGTGCCACTGTTGATATTTTAAATCAATTGCAAATTAGAAAGCCAGCCATCTAATCAGACATTCAGAAAATTACTACATGAGGAACAAAAAGTTGATTGCTTAGAAACCATATCAGAACAATGCTTAGTTGTTTGCAAGGTTAAGACTTTTTTTATCCTATTAGTGTTCCTACATTCTTTTTACAAATTTTACAATAACAATAAAGAGATTTTTTTATTTACTTTTATTTACTTATTTATCAAATTTATATAGCCACCCATCTCACCAAAAGTGACTTACTGGGTGCAAATACATCATTCACAATGTTTTCAGTAACCATGAAATATTTTGCCAAAGAATTTCCCTTTGTTTTGTTTTTTTTATTTTTATTTTTCAAGCTGCCATTCCCTATTTCTCAAAATACAAATATTTAGTGTCTATGACTGATGTGGCTTTGAATTACAAATCACCCAATCAAATTTCCAATATTAAGGATGGTTCTCCCATGCATGATACATTTGTATCCACTTCCACTCTTCTTCTGCCCAGCATGATTGCAACTGCTTCTTGAGGTCAAGCACACATAACATGAATAAATAAAGCATTCACACTTTATAGACAGGTTAATTTCCAATTGCTCATAAATGGTGAAAAGGGGAAGGAAAAGTCCATTGGTTATTCAGTTCTATACCATATGTATAAAATAAGGCCCAGTGAATTTACATCTCAGTATTGCATCCTCTGTGACGATAGTGTTCCTATTGGACATTGGAACTAAACAGGTCCACGCCAGAGCCCAGGTAGGTATTGAATGAGCAGAGGTCATCTCTGTGATGGTGCTGTGCTCTACGGGATTACATTTTTACCATAATTCAAAGAGTGGAGAAAGATTCATGAATCTTCAAAGCAAATGTGTTGAGTTTTTACAGCAAGCAGTAGTCCACATGTCTAATGATGCACATTTTTCTTTATAAAAAGTTCACTCTGTCAAATATTTAGTCAAATACGAGCCTTTTAGTTTTCTTCTCCAAAAAAGGCAAACAGGACAACAGTACTTGAATCTCAATCATGATAAGAAGCATGTGACAATGGTGGCCCCAAAATGTGACTTAAGCAACTTTAGTTGGAAGTAATTTTGCCCAAATTTATTTGAAATAATCCAAACTTGATTCCCAACAAATGTGAGAAGGAATGAAGTATAAAATTGTGTTCCATATATTTATATCAAGGCAGGGCCCATTCACTCCCAAGAATCTGACTTCCAAGTCAACATGTTTGAAACACAGTCAAATGCATAAGTCTTCTTCAATGGAGAAAAATAATGTGGAAATGCAAGATTCAGTGTGAAAGAACTTCAAGAATAATTGGCTCTCCAAGTTGGTGATGTTAGAATGACGGAATCAAAAGTCTTATTTGTCCATCAGCTACCAGGTATCCGTCTGTATTATATATCTTCTCTCTTATTGTTTTAGCTATGATACTTTTCCAAGGCTTGGGTAGTCTCCTTTGGCAACCCATCATCACTGCTATTATTATTTGTGAGGAATATTTAGATTTAAAAAAAACTCTTATGGTCTCGCAAATTCATTATTCCAACAGCATCGGCCACCCGAAGTTATTTATTTAAGCACCGTGTTGGATTATTTTCGGTGAGGTGCAGGTACACCCTTAGCTTTGTCGAAGTGGGTGCCACATGGATATAGGTTTTCTCAAGGTAGCCAACATTTGATTCCAGTGAGTGATGCCCATGCCTCCTGCAGCCGGGCCTATGACAACATGGCCAATATTTTCAGCTCTCCCATCTTCACAGCATTGTGCGACCGTCACCCGAAGAGACAGCTCCTGTAAAGGCATAAATTAGGATTAGAATCTTTGATGGCGCACATTGGAATTGTGCTACCTTCAATTGACAAACTACACCTAGTTATGCAGATTAGTTTAAATAACAGTAATGCAATTGGAAGATTGAAAGTTGGGGAACTTGTCCAGAGTCACAAAGCTTGCACATTTCCCCCTTTTCAACACTTCTGCAATGCTGCGCACTGTCCTCATTCCTGTGCTCCATCATCCCTTTGAGCCTTCGATCGAATGTCATTCTGGTGCTCCATTATCCCATGGGTACAAAAACTAGCAGCCAACAGATACCCCACTTTTCTGCTTTTTGTGATGAGAGGGGAAAATACTAAAAATTCCCAGTTGGCCACTGTGCTAGGGGAGTGGCAAGGGCATCCCTCAGAGCAATAGGAGAGGGTGGAGTTGGGCAATGCAACATATGACTGTGTTGTGATAGCAGATGGCAGGGGGGAGGTTCCTGGAACTTGGTGCTGAACTTTCCCACCAATGGGACATGAATTGGCCCATAGCTCTAAAGGAAATGCTGCATATTCACAGTTGGCACTTTTGGCACAGTTTATCCCTTCAGCTTTTCAAGAGCCATGAAAGCCCCACAACATCATGGGAAATGTGTTTCTGCTAGTATGTTTCTATTTTCTCCTAAGCCGTTCACTGCAATCATACAGTGGACAACCAACCATGAGTCTATGATCTTGTACCTAAAGAGCTCCGCTGAGCATCTTCTCAGAAGTCACTGTTGTGGTAATCAGACTAACTGGGTTAGTTTAATTCAAATGTTTAGTTTAATATTTTTTTTTTGCTTTATATGCTGAATCTGATCACTTGATTCCAAAGCCAAAAGATTATCTCTCCAAAAGATTGGTCACCTGTGATTTAAATAGCCTCTCAATGTACAATCCCGATTTCTGGCATTTGGAGGACGTTTAAGACATATCAGGAACAAGGACAGAAAGGAAAAGAAAGGGGAGGGGAGGGAAAGGAGAGGAGAAGGGGAGGGGAGGAGAAGGAGATGTGAGGGAGAAGGAGAGGAAAGGGGAGGAGGAGGAGAGAAAAGGGGAAGGAAGGAAAAGGAGAGGGAGAAGGGAGGGGAAGGGGAGGAGAGGGGAAGGAGAGGGAGAGGGGGAGGAGAGGCAGAAGGAGAAGAGTGGGAGAAGGAGAGAGGAGAGGGAGAGGAGAGGGGAGGGAAGGAGAAGGAGACGAAAGGCTGATGTGGAAAAATGCATTTAAAAATGAAGATGTGCAGGGTTTCAACTACTGCATCAGAGAAGTAAAAGACATTTGTCTGAACAAGTCAAATTTTAGAAGCTTCATCTTGGGTGAATTTCTTACACCACTTCTAAATGTGTCTTTAAATGTAAATCCTATTTGGGAAATGTTTTGCTGATCTGATGTAGACTGAAGTGTATGACCTCAACCTTTCAATAGCAATTAGCAACTGCATTTTTATTCTAAGTTAGTCTTTGCTCTGTTTGCAAATGAATCAGTAATAGGTCTTCAGGCAACCTGCAGATTTATGTATAATATTTTTTATCATTGTTCCCATTCTGTTTTTTTGTGAACGCTTGTTCCAGAAGCTTTATCCTATCTCTTCTGATCATCTCATCTTCAAGAAAAAGTGGGATAACGAGAAAGTAAGCAATTTTTTTTGGTTATTGTGATATCCCATCCTTTTACTTGTCTCCATGCTGCTGCTGAATAAGCTTCCTCATACAGTGACTTCTCTTTGAAGATTATTCTTTTAGCTAGGGTTCATTAGATTCCAACACAAAAGCTTTTGAATGGCTGAAAAGCAAAGGGGGTTATATATTCAGCCTACCAAATGACATGCTGATTGGTTTATATCTCCCATGTCGGTTTTTTCCCTGCAGAATTTAATCTGAAAGCCTCTGCTTTTATGCCAAATCCTTCTAGACAGAATCTATTCCCCATCAAGAAAAACTTGTGAAATCACCAGGATTAAGACTGCAGAATTGAATGCTGCAAGCCTACTCTGTTTCAGTTTTTTTTTACATTTGCTAGGTAATATTTTGGTCTGAATTTATCCCAGTGCCCTAATCTGGGGCACCCTGCAACAGTCTGTGATGCCTTTAAAACCTAGCTTCAGTTCACATGATCACTAGCACAAACAGTTCAGTGTAAGGTACAGCATAAACTGCCCTGTTATTTATATCTGCCAAAATCCCCCAAAGGTCTATGTTTGTTGACAAAAGTACTATTTATTTACAGACTGTCAAAAGTAAATGTATTTATTCAGTAAATTTATATGGCTGCCCAACTCACACACAGTAACTCTGGGCAGCATACAGCAATAAAAGGCCACAATTTAACACACATCCCCATTCACCCAAGTCACCTTTTAACATTTTTGCTCCATTTTGTAGTTGAGCAGTTTGTTCCAATGATCAGGCTTTAATTGCAATAAAAGCACAGTCATGTACCATAAGCCTAACAGATGGGACAGGCCTATTAAATTCTGCTCTTGTCCTCAAACTCTGAAGCACACGCAAAGAGGGAGCCACTATTTCAAGTTCTGTGGCCAATGACAACCGTTCTGTTTAAGCAGTCTGTGGCTGATGTAAGTCTTGCAGGATATGCTTACATGTAAAATAGTTATATCGACGTGCCAAAAGTTGACTTATGATCATACACCATACACCTGACTCAGCAGAAGCTGAAATGAGAAAATGCACAGCTACCTAGCTGAGCACATTAGAGCGTGTACAAGGTCCCAGATTCAATCCTTGGCATCTCTAGCTGAAAGCATCTCAAGGGCTGTGGGGAAAAAAACAACTGCTTGAGTCACTGCAGACAATCCTGACTGGAATGACTCAGGACCAGTTCAGCTGTAGAGTCACACGCAGATGTGAACCACCAAATCAATATCAATCCAGCTAGAGACTTTAGTAAATAATCCAGTCAAGTTATAGATCACAGCAAGAACTGAATATGGATCCTTCGATACCACGTGCACAATAGCACCTAACATCCCAGGAATGCTTTGGCTAGAGATAGATGCCAAAACCACCAGTGTGTTGCTGCACTGTACATGCTTTAGTGTCTATAGCAGTGTAGAGGTTCATTGGAGGGCACCAGGTACATCATTTGAACCAGAGAGCTCTTACCTGCAGGACAATTGCTGGCACTGAAAAAATCATGGCCTCATTAAACACTGGGTTTGTGTCATCTCTCTTTGCTGCAGTTTTTTTCTTGCTGATCTTCCTCCCATCTTGCAGCAAGTACACTTTGACAAAAGGATCTGAAGGAAGAGTAAGAAGATGATCCCTATTCTAAAGAAATGGTTTCACACCATGCGTATTTTATGTTGGAAACTCTGTAACAACTTAAGTGGGTGCAGTTTCTGCTACTACGTTCCACCTCCTGTCATTTTTATTCTGGACATCAAGGATGAATGGAAAGTATGCTACCACATGACAAAAATATGTATCACCTTATGGTCATACTTTAAAGCATTATAATCAGAATCTTCAGGGTAGAATGGGTTAACTTTTACAAACACACTTGCTGACCAAAATCAGAAGAAATTAACTGATCATTTCCTAATTTCTTCAAAGACAGTAACCTCCTACAGATTTTCAATTTCTGCTAATGGCTATTTAAGTAGCTTAATGCTTAAGATGAGACATTCCAAAATATACAATGGCTGTCCTGCTATGATCACTTTCTGGAAAAGACCATAGAAACTTGGCAATACAGTGCAAAGGTCTCTCAGCCAATCTCCAATATTCTCTGCCTTGAACCTTATATTATTGGAAAAAATCAATTATACATCTATAATTTAGATTTAGCAAATGTTAAAAGTTAAGATCATGGAAGGTGGGGGGGGGGGACTATTATTATTTAATTCTGCCTGATGACCGATGAGGGAGAAATGAGATTTTTCAGTCACTGTTTGTTCCCTTCTGTTCTGACCTAGGCTTCCTGATACAGAAAAAAGGCACAATGTTAAGTCCAAAAACTCTCTTTTTATTTCACAGGCTGATAGGGATAAGGCTGATAAGCACCCACCTTTATCTTCTTTGAAAATGCTGCCAAAGACTTAATTGGCAATTAGTTTGGCAAGGCCACACAGAGCAGAGAGTCCAAACGTATTTTCAGAAGGTAAACTGACCACTATGAACCAAGTTGCTTCCTGCAAAGGCTCATATGCCTTTGCTCCTCCTGTACGTTGTATGGGATGGGCCAATCACCTGCAAACCTTGCTCCCGAGTCGTCCCTTCTGTTTTAACTGCTCTTGCCTTCTGGCAGCTCTGCGCCTGTGCATACTGGGAACAGGGGAAATCTGTTCCTCTGCCTTGCTGCTGTCTGACTCTGGAGGCTCCCGAGGCACCACATACCTCCCAGATGGCCCTGGTCCCCTCTCTGCCTCCGACACAGAGCCCTCATCCGAGCCTTCCCCAGACTCCAGGACTGGCTCATGTTCCTCCCCAACCTCCTCACTGTCAGACTCTGCTGCAAGCTCCGCAGGCCATTGGCAGACCACAAACACCTTTGGCCCTACAAAACTGCTTTAGAGAACAGGGGCACACTCCAGGGGTGGGTTCCAGCAGGCACTACTGCCGGTTCATTCGTGTGTGCACTGTGCACACGTGTGCTTGATATGCACTGTGTGCACATATGCAGTGCAATCAAAAACAAGCAAAAACAAGATGGCGGCAGCTATGGTGCTGGCCAGAGAACCAGTTGTGGGGAATGGCAGGCTTGGGTCGCTGCCGGTTCCAGCAACCCAGGCCACCAAACCACTACCAGTCCGAACTGGTAGGAACCCACCACTGCTACACGCCATCCTTTCTGCTTTTCAAAGCTTTTACTGAGTGGTTGGAATGAATTTCAGTCTCAGAATGTGGGTAGCAGAGGTGGATCATTCACTGCATTTAGAAATAAAGTCGTCTGCTACCAGCATACAGAAATCAGAATTCTTCCACTCATCCTAAGGATTTAGTAGAGCTTATCATAGTTTTACATTGATCAATACTTTTATAATACCAAGAATGTATTACAGACATTAGTATGTGTGTCACTTTTTCCACTCCCTGGTTTTGTAGCAGAACTAAATCTTTAAGGAAAATACAATTGCAACACATTATTATTCCAACTCAACTTGCAAGAGAACCAGGTTGTACTCTCAATCATTGCTGACCCATCCACTGAAGGCTGAGGCATCATGCTCATAATTTATCCAGCACTGGGAGAGAGGGTGGAGGAAGGGCAAAGAAGGATCCTACTGACCTGCAGTCATTTTTCCATTAGCCCACACAAGATTCTTGGCTTTAACCACAACTACAGTCAATCGCTCTGCTGTGGGTAAATAGCTAAGACACAGCAGGATTTCACACACCGAATCAGTTGCCTATAAATAAAAAACAGAGGAACATTCATTATTCAATATTCTACCAGCCTTGCAAAGGAGCTAATGGCATAATCTATTTTCTTCTCTCCTGAGTCCCAGGATGAGGAATACATTAAAATGCCACCAGAAAAGGTGCCCTAAAAACTGAAGTTTGGTATTTGGAATCACCTAGAGACACGATGGCCAACCTATGGTACATGTGCCACAGGTGGCATGCAGAGCCCTCTCTGCAGGCACACCAGCCATCGCCCCAGCCCAGTTCACTGTGCATGTGTGCATACCTCCCGCCAGCCAGCTGCCAAGGAACATGCGCATGCACAGGGGGCATGCATGGTGGGGTGCTCGCATTGCATTTTGGGGGTTCGTGCGGTGTTCCAATGCCCCATTTTGGCTTCCAGGTTGACGCAGGAGGCTTCCAGGCCCAAAACAGGCCACGAGGTGCTGCACCAGCCCCCCCATCCTATTTTGGGCGTGGAAAGTGGGGGCATGCACGCATGCACCGGGGGCAGGAAAATCATGGGGGAGTCACACAGGCATGCATGAGGGGATTGTGGGAGGTTGCACATGCATGTGCGGGGATGGGGCCCACGCAGGTGCACACACACACGCATAGCATTATGGGTGCGTGCATGCTTTCAGCACGCAACAACAAAAAGGTTCGCCATCACGGATCTAGAGAGTTACCAAGAGGCTGAAGAGGCTCCCCTAAATACTTCTGTTTCATTTAATCCTTAGAAATCTATTTTGCCTAGTCCTCCTGCAACTACAAGCTCAACCAAGGAGCTGACAAGTGAGAAGAATAGCTGTGTTGGACTAACAGTATGGAGATTTTCCTGCACTGCTCTTGGGACCAGTGATTCATTTTTAGAGAACAATGACAGAACGGGAGACTCGGAGATTCTTGCCTGAAGGAAGGCATGACATATTGAGATACAGCAAGTTATTTTGGCTCCCGAGGTAGGAAAATCTTGCAAGGGCCTTTTCCCTTGCATGATAGCACAATAGTAACAAACCCAGCAAAGATCCTAAATGATAGGCCTTCCTTCCAGGACCCCAAATCAGTGTGCAGTAGTAGGATGGACCATAAGAATACTCTTACCTTATTCATGTCTTGCAGATAAAGCCAGGCATTGAAAGGCCGGACAAAGATACCCAAGTCGGACAATTTCAACTCAGCCACACCAGTGCTGATGTTTCTCTCATCCTCATCAATGCCAAAAACAGAGAATCTCAAGCTGTTTTCCTCCAACGTGGAAGGATCCAAGGGAATGGAAAACTTCTCATCAAAGAAGACCGAGTAAGCACTTCTTTGAATCTGTATAGAGAAAGAGAATGCAGTAGAAGAGGTTTAAACATATTCAAGTTTAAAAAGCCACCCATGGCTAGGGAGATGAAGCTGTCACAATAGCAATAGCAAAAGCATTTAGACTTATACGTATACCAGTTCACAATGTTTTACAGCCCTCTCTAAGCGGTTTACAGGGTCAGCCTATTGCTCCTAACAATCTAGGTCCACATTTTACTGACCTCGGAAGGATGGAAGGCTGAGTCAACCTTGAACCTTGAGAATCAAACAGCCAAACTGCTGGCAGCCGCAGAAGTAGCCTGTAGTACTACATTCTAACATTGTGCCACCATGAATATTATTAGTAACCACTTAATATATCAGAAAACCTAAATGAAATTGAGCTATCCAAAACGATAACTGACAATGAGTAAAGGATGTTTTATCTTGGTGCAAATTGTTTTATTTCATTTTCATTTCATACAGTCACATATACTGTGCATGATTGGGGCCATATAACATTGAGCAATAAACACAGCCTTCCTTGTATTCCCCAAAATACAAAACCAATATAACACTTCAACCCTCCATACACCCTTTCTTTCTCCCCCTCCAACTTTCCTTACTCCCCTCCAACATTCCCCTCTCCTACTTCCCTCTCCCTCTAACACTCCTTTCTCCCTCTCCCTTCCATCTCGCCCTCCTTCCAATCCCCTCTCCCTCCCTCTCTACCCCTCCCTCTTCTTTCCCTCTGCTCCTCACTTCGGTGTATTTCTACTGTCCATCGATATATTCAGCTTCTTATTTTTATACTAAAATTAAAGAAAAAGCAACAGTATACAGTGCTATCATGTTGTTTTAAAAACTGGCACAAACTATATTTCCCCCCCCCCCCCCCCCCCCCCCCCCCCCCCCCCCCCCCCCCCCCCCTCCCAACCCACCTCCCTTCCCCCTCCCATTCCCAGCCCGTACCCGATATAGCCTTTATCAAACACGGCCTTAAATGTATTACAACCAAGTAAGTTAGGAAAAAGAAAAAAAAAGAAAAAAAATACATTGAACTCAGCTTCTTACCATTACCCTAACTTAAGCAGTTTGCATTGTTAATTGATTGATTACCTGCAAGATTTCCCCAAAAGTTATTTACTGATTCAACTTATCCTGTACTCTTCTCCAGCTAGGGGCCTTATCTCTTTATCTAAATATCTATCTATTTCCACACCCTTAATTTTGTATGGATGTTTTATCTTATTATGCGTCTTGTTCCCTGACCTGAAGACTCCCCCCAAAGACAAAATTTTTTTAAAAAAAACTTTTTATTTTTTATAAAATGTCAAATCAATGTGTGAACAGTGCGGTATCTGGGCACCATACATTCCAATACAAACAAAACTAATCAGATTAAACATAATTATTACATTCAATCAGCTTGTGAGATTCCCATAACAATACACATCTATATTAGGTTACAGTCTGTCATTATTCAATTATTCCACCTATTTTCATTATTACTTTCATTTCATCCAATAAAAAAGTAATACATTAATATTCCCTTTATTTGTTTCTCTTACTCTAGCTTTTAATCATATCACCCTTTATTTTTTTTAAAAAACATTTTCTTTCTTATCTGTCTAATCATGTCATCTGCCTACAAAAGAGAAAAAAAAAGAATAAAGAGGGAGATAGGGAAAGACAATTGGGAACCACAACACTGAACAGAGATCATCCTTCCCTCAACTCTAGCCTGCTTCATACTTTAATTGCTATACTTTAAAGGAAAAAGGGGTAAAGGAAAAAAAACAAGTCAAAACAAGAATAAATCAAAGAAGAAGAAATATATCATCACCCACCACTTCGATACTGCAATTGCTATGCCTTTGGGGGGGGGGGCTTGTCTCCCCCATTCCCCCAAAGTGAACTTTAATAAACAAAAGTCATGAATGGCACTAGCAGAAATCTATACAGGCATGGGAGACTAGGGTCTGTTCTTTATCCCTACAAAGAGCAGTGATATTGTTTAAACGAGACTACCAATGCAATGATCCCCTGATTCTAAATTGCAGGTTTTCCGCAGTGCAGTGCAAGGTGCTCTATAGGACACTTATATCCTGCTCTAATGAGAAACATGCTATTGCAGAATGAAGGGAGAGAGGGAAATCACAGTCCATTTTCCAGCAACAGCACATTTGGACTGCTCTTCAAATACAGCATGGCCCACAAAAGAGTCCCAAGGAGTGCTAAAAGAGACCAGGGCAGAAGACACCGAATCAACCCTCTGCTGCAGTGGGGTAAAATGAAAGATCTATGTGCAGGTTCGGAGCCACAATTGCTATAACATATGGAGCAATGTGAATGCTATGAAATCACAATTGCCAGAGGCCAGCAAAGGAGATTCCTCAGAAACCCCAGCTCTCAGAAATGCTAATGTACTACACTAGAAAAGGTTCGGTGGTGATTTACTGTTGCAAGTTCTTCAAATGGCTTTTGAGGCCACATTACTTGAAGGACCATTTTTCCCAAGTATCGTATATCTACCTAACTACTGGATCAGGGAGACAGGGTAAGGAGATCCATCCAGTGCCACCTTCAAAGGGGTCTTCCCTGTGGTGGCTCCGCCTGGGGAATGTCATACCTGCAAAGATAAGATTGGCCCCCATCTTGATACTATTTTGAAAGGCCCTGAAGACATGGCTTTGTCGACAGACTTGGGACCCCAGGGTGATATGGAGCCCATCAAATGGTTTGATTGTTGTCACTTGGAGGATGAGGTTCAGAGGTGGGTTGCTCCCGGTTTGGCCTGGTTTGGGCAAACAGGTAGTGGTGGTGGTGGGAGGCTCTGCCACCCCGCCCGCATGCTTCTGCGCATGCACAGAAGCATTGCACGAGCGAGTGAGCGCATGCGTACGAGCGAATTGGTAGTAAAAAAAAAAGAAACCCATCACTGATGGGGATTCATAATTATTATGTATTCAGAATCTTGCTAGCACATGTGCTAATACTCTGATTGTCCTAAAGATGACCATTGTGTTCTCCCTTGTTCGTATTTTGCCCCTGTGATAATCCAGAGAAGCTGAAAGCCTGACTAAGGTGAAGAGATGGGTATTGCTATTTGCTCATGGGACCTTAACCCCCTGCAAACAGCAGGTGCAAGGAGTTGATTCCAACCAGGTTCCCCTTTTGAAGGCAGCACTGGCAGTAGAGTTCTCTATTCAGATTGCCCAGTTGTATGGGTAGACAGCAGCTGCATCATTAAAATTCTGGGAAATTCAGCAGGCAGAATTTTCAGTATCTTGAGGTGGACAACAGGGAGAACAGAACAGATCTGGTTTGACATTAGCCTTAAAAGTGGTAAAACCCTGTTTTGCTACCATTCCGACCCACAAGAATCCTAAAAAAAAAAAAAAACAGTGATGAGAGATTTTCATGTATTTATGCAAGATCTTCTCCTTCAGCTGTGCTCTTTCATTCCAGAAGCTCTTGTTTTCATTTTACAGTTCTTTAATTGGTTGTAAGTTACAATACAATACAAGCAGAGTTGGAAGAGACCTTGTAGATCTTCTAGTCCAACCCCCTGCCTAGGCAGGAAACCTATACCGTTTCAGACAAATGGCTATCCAACATCTTCTTAAAGACTTCCAGTGTTGGGGCATTCACAACTTCTGGAGGCAATCTGTTCCACTGATTAATTGTTCTAACTGTCAGGAAAGTTCTCCTCAGTTCTAAGTTGTTCGCCTTCTATGAATTATATTTTTCTGGCTGCATATTCCTGCATATCAGGATTCTTGATTCCAACTCAGTATTAATATGAATAAAAATTTAATCTTCCATAAAGCTAAATTAGATGTGATAGAGATAGAAACATAGAAAACTGATAGCAGAAAAAGACCAGTTCACCGACAAAAGGGCGCCCGACTAAACTGCGGTGAGAAAACCACGAGTTCTAAAGTGTGCCGACGAATGAGCGCTGAAGCGCAGGGACAACAGCGTGGCGACAGAAGCGCGCTGTAAACCTAACCCTAACCCTTACCTTAACTTAAATCGCGCTTCTGTCGGTGTGCTGTTGTCGCCGCGTTGATGGCGTCACGGTTTTAGTGCCGCGGTTTTGTCAGCACGCTTTTGTCATGCATGCATTTGTCGGGTCACGAAAAAGACTAGTGGTCCATCAAGTCTGCTGTTTGAGGGTTTGGGCTGACTATTGCTTCAGGAAGTTGGTTCCAAGCTTCCAATATTCTTTCTGTGGAGTAATACTTTCTAACATTACTTTTGAACATCTCTCCTGTCAGTTTGTGGTTATGCCTCCGTTTTCTGGATTTTAACTTAATATTGAAAACACTGCCTTCTAGAGCCTCATTCGCACCCTTAATATTTAAAGGTTTCAATCATGCTCCCCCTTTCCCTCCAAGCTTCACATGTTCAGTTCCTCCAATCTCTCCTGATAAATTTTGTCCCTCAGAATTTGCACCATTTTTGTTGCCCATCTTTGGACTCATTCAATCTTATCAATATCTTTTTTTTTTAAGGGAAGACCCACAATCTCTCCAGAAATCCTTTTTCTTTGCATAAGGAAAAAGGGTCCGTGACGAGAAAACTAAGTAGCTCCCCTCAGCATTATTCCCACAAATTAAATAACCTCCAATCTTTGTATTAACTAAGGTGGAGGAAAATGTCAGGCATAGTATAACAGGGACATATGCAACCAATTAAATATAATGAGCAAGTACAGACATTGGTATTTTGCTAGCACCAGAGGCCCCCACTGCTGTTTCTCCAAAAAGAAAAAAAAGGGAGCATATTGCAGAGATATCCATCTTATTTAGCTTCTCCTACTCTAAGAAAAAGGGCCTCTATACATGGATAGGGAACTTCGTTGCTCTTTCTGCTACAGTCCTGGATCCTACCTCAGCAACAGCCTGGGATAGCAATTAGTGTTGGATTGTGGAGACCCAGATTCAAATCCCTATGTCAGCCCTATGAAATCCACTGGGTATGATCTTAGTCTAACTGCTCCAGTAGGGAATATGGGCTGAATAAAAGATGGAGAGTTCTGGAATTAGGGCTTGGGAGAAAAGATGGGACTAAATGTTACACATAAAGATTCCCTCTCATATATGTGCTAGTTGTTCCCAACTCTAGGGGGGTGCTCACCTCTGTTTCAAAGCCGAAGAGCCAGCGCTGTCTGAAGACATCTCCCTGGTCATGTGGCTGGCATGACTAAACACTGAAGGCACATGGAACACTGTTACCTTCCCACTAAAGGTGGTTCCTATTTTTCTACTTGCATTTTTTATGTGCTTTCGAACTGCTAAGTTGTCAGAAAAATGTTACAAATAGAACACAACAAATTTCAACAGGATCACAGTACATTATAATCTGTAAACATGTCTCAGAGAAAGAGACAGCTCTCTTTTAATCTCATCGGTAAGATAGGAAGACTTTATTTCTATTTCTTTGCTGCAATTAACATCAGTCACAATTTAGATTAAAAGAAGGAGGTGCTTCTTTTGGCCTGTTCCTGAAAACGCTCAGGCGAAATGAACCTTCCTCCTGCTCCGCTGGCTGGTCCTCTCCCTCCCCTCCCCTGGGTGCGTGAGAGGTTTCTGAGCAGAATGATTAAGTCTGCAGTGTTCTGCTGAGGAGGTAGACCTTTTAATCTTTGTAAGGAAGTACTGTAAACAAGGTCCATTCACAAGATGACTTCCTGCCCTACAAATCCTTTCACCATTTCCATCAGCAGCTGCAATCAACTATATTTACAGTAGATTTCTCCTTTCATCCACTTCCCCTTCAGGGAAGCAAAAGCTGAAAATGTTCAGAGACAAATCAAAGGGAAACAATTTGTGAAGCTACTATCCACAGAGCAACCATGCTTCTCTCTCTCTCTCTCCCTCTCTCTCCCCCTTCCTCTCCCATACACCACCCTGTAGACCTTTGCCACTGAGTTTGTTAATAACCCCCAACCTCCTTGCAACTGTCTTTCCTATACAATGCTCAAGTGGAGCATTAATCTATTGAAGACTCCAGGGCCCGGTGTACTGTGTGATACAAGATGAAACTTCTTCCATTCTGTTTCCTCTAGTGTCTCCAACTGCTTGACAATAGTTTGGTGCCTAGAAAATGCAGAATTACCCCAGAGAACCCAGCAAACGTTTACCGTGAAGCAAAGATTAAATGTTCATAATTTATCAATAGCAGGTCAGATTGCAATGGGAAATATCTTCTCTACGTATCCACAAGGCAACAGTGCAGGATTTATCAGTGTAGAGATTCCAAAATTGTTTAGTGACATCAAAGTTACAGCTGCACTGAAAAAGTAACTTCACAACTGTTGTAGCGTCCCCGTGATCATGTGATGCTCTTTGGCAACTCTCACACCTGGATTCCAATGAACAGAGTCAATGGAGGAGTTGCCAATAAAACTGCAAGTTGCAGTCATGTGGTATTTTGCTTAATGACTCTGGGTGACATGATTAATGCCTGCAATGGAAATTAGTTTGTAAAGCCATTGCAGCCATGCGATTTCTTGTTGGACAACTGCACCACTCAGTGACAGATTGCTGGTCCCAATTGTGGTCTATAAAAAAGGTTTACCTGTACTAGTGCGTATGTATAAATTTATTGAAATGGGATACAGAATGGAAACCAATTTTAAAAAATTCATGATAAAGTGGATGAAGAACTTCAAAGAGATAATCACAGAAGAATAATGGGAACCGTTATGGAAAAACTCATTAAAATTCACTCTACGCTATATGTCATAAAATGTTTTATAAAATTTGGCATATTTCAATTCCCTGGGATCATAAGTTCCAAAATGTAAGCATATTCTGTAAATTAGCCAATTTGAGATATCTGGGTTCAAACAATGCATTGTTACAGGAACAAGTGTTTTAGTAGTATATAGACAAATAGCATTAGGGTTCATGGTTTTGACATCTTGTCTGGTCTATCTCAAAGGCCTGATGATATTATAGGGAAACTGGCTTCTATTTGGCTGGCTTTGCTTCTTGAGAACGGTAGTACCTCTCTACCTGTCTATTCTTGTACCCATTGGTCACATTTGGATTTCTAGACATTCCACAGCAAATTCAATGGTTCACACAAAATTCATATTAGAAAACTTCTATTGTGTGTTACAGGGAAGAACCATTGCCATACGGAGTTTTAGCCAATAATTTCCTGCTTCAGTGGGAATACTATGGCCCATTTGTCAAAAATACAGCTCAGGAATAGAGTGATTTGTAGTCTGCCAAAACATTGGGAAAACATGGGGCTCTATGCCAGTCGAAGTAGATTAAACAAGAATGTTTCAATCAGATCATCTGAGGATTTTCCCATTGAGGTGACTAACTTCTTTCAAAGCATTATTTATTCATTTATGGACTCTCAAACACCCATCTTTCAGGAACTTTAAACTTTTTGTTTCCCCAGCAACCATGGTATGTGTAAATTGTCAAAGGATTGCATTATATAACCCAGCAGGAACTGACTCTTTTCTCTCTGAATCAATGGGTGCATTTCTCAGCTAGGGTGATAAATAAATGTGCTAAAAATCAAATGGCTTCTATCTCCTCTGAAGTCCTTGACAGTTCCCCCAAATTTCATGTCTTCTGGAAGCTGTCAAAGAGAACCGCACTGCAGCAGAGGCCTTGTATGCACAATCAGAAGTATGCAAAGTGACAGAACCAATGTGGTGCGGAATTAAGACATGCAGGGTGCCAGACAAAGCAATGGCACACACATACCAGGGCGTTAGATTAAATTTCACTGTTGTGGTACTGCACAATACCTTTTCCTGTGTATATTATAATAATTAATTCAGATGGAATTAAACCATCTCTAATAACCACCCTAGCTCTTAAAGCCTTCTGATTTGATATTTTATCATAATGTAGACAGAAACACACAGAGAGTTGGTAGTTTTGTACCAGGAACTGTAGCAATAGCAATAGCACTTATATACTGCTTCATAGTGCTTTATGTAAGTGGTTTTACATAGTCAGCATATTGTCCCCAACAAGCTGGGTCCTCATTTTACCGATCTCAGAAAGATGGAAGGCTGAGTCAACCTTGAGCCGGTCAAGATCGAGCTTCTGGCTGTGGGAAGAATTAGTCTGCAATATTGCATTCTAACCATTGCACCATCATGGCTCTGTAACATGGTTATTCATAACACATTTTGGTGGAGGAACTTTCAAAGCCTAACTTCAGCAAGCCGTCTACCAAAATCGTATGGGATCGCAAAGCACCTTGCCCTTTCACACAGAAATTAACCCCACTACATTCAATTTGACTTTATCTCAGGTAGAGTACACTAGAATAAACTTTCATCATTAAAAAAATACTCTTGGAAAGTAGCTGATGAAGGGCATATGGGAAGAAGAAGAAGTAGAAGAAGGAACAGGCTCATATGTCAACAATTGAATATTATGGAATTCAAGGCTAGCAGCAGGTTTCTTTCCTTTAATACAAACACAAATGCTTCTTCATCCACACTACTGTGGGTCTTATTTAGAATTTAGGAAGCTGAGCCTATAACTTTTGGATCTGTTCTTTCTCTAAATGAAAATCTAGGAGGACAGTCTTTAGCATTTCTACTGCAAATGTGGGGGTATGGGAATCCCCCCCCCCCATATCATCTCTTCAGGCTTCTGGAGTTTTCTTCCTCCTGTCAAAAATGCAGACAATGTTGCAGCCTCATGTCTACCCTATCTTCAAAAAGTGAGGGATAGTTTTGCCACACATCCCACACTATTTTTTTTCTCTTGTAAAGGGAAGTTCAACAACGAAAAAGCAGGGGAGGCTCTGAATGAAGGAGCCTCCCACTCCTGGCCAGGAATGAACCCTCTTCTCTCTTAGTTTTCAACCACAAATCCAGAGAGCAGCCCCCAAACTACTCAAAACTGCTGTATAAAAGTACAGAGAATTGTAAGAAGAGTCCAGCCAGTGGATAAATAAGGTAACGGCTCCACTTGCACATATCTGCTAGTCGTTCCCAACTCTAGGGGGCGGCGCTCATCTCCGTTAACACGGTTACCTTCCCACCAAAGGCAGTTCCTATTTTTCTACTTGCATTTTTACGTGCTTTCGAACTGCTAGGTTGGCAGAAGCTGGGACAAACAGAGAGCTCATTCCGTTATGTGGTGCTAGGGATTTGAACTGCTGAACTGCTGGCCTTTCTGATCGACAAGCTCAGCGTCTTAGCCACTGAGCCATCGTGTCCCTATTGATGAGTAGAAGAGGCCAAAGTCTAAGATGGAGACTTAAAAGTATATTTGCATTTCCCAGTGATAAATGTCATCCTCTTCTGCATACTATCATTAAAGGAGGACACAGAGTGGCTGAAGAGACCTGCAGTAAAGAGGAGTGATGATGAGTAAAGATGAGACCATATCATGCAAGTGGGTTGGGTCAGGTTGGGTTTTTTTCTCCTGGCTTGTGGAATTTAACTTTCTTGAGTGTCCTCACTACAGAAAGGTGGAACGCAAACCAAAATTTCAACAACAGCAAAGAGAATCTGCAGCCACACTTGCAATCCGCTGTGCAAATTTGGATTGATTTGGCTATTTTAGCAAGCACCGATACAAATAGAAGACTTTGCTATGTTGAATTAATACCGACACAGAAACACAACGTAGAATTCATGAAGCACAAAAGTAGCCAAGAACCGATGAACATTTTTTAATTGGTTTACAAGACGAAGAAGACAGAAAGAAGAACTCAACTAGAAATGTAGACAGCCAAGCAAAGTGAATTCCAAAGTTGGACTGATATTATCCCAGGATGTGTTCTTTATCAGAGAGGCTGGCATAACATACCAGAAAGAGGATGTGATTACCATTTAGGACTTTTACCAATAATGAAGCAGAGTAATTTTTGCATAATGTGGACTGTTTTTAGATGGGGAATGGTCTACAAATGTCGCTCATTTTCTTAAAAGTCCAGTGTTTAAAATAATAGCAGCTAATGAGTCTTTATTACTACTCAGGGGAGACTGAGGAGACGGTAAGTAATGGCTGTGAATTATGAATACAGTAATAGATTAGTGTAGAACATAAATAAAGAAAACTTTCTAGCAACTAAAGCAACTATGACATATTTATCAAATCATTTTGTATTTTATGTGCTTTTGGAACCTGCAATCCTATTATTTAGTAAAAGAACTTATTGTGTGTGTGTGTGTGTGTGTGTGTGTGTGTGTGTGTGTGTGTGTGTGAACTCTCCTTCACAAAGCCAATTCCCAGGAGGAACTGTATTTATATATGAATTGCACATACATTAGAATTAGGAAGCTTGCCAAATATCCAAATTACTGCTGCTAGAATCTTTCCTACTGGATGGGCTAAAAATGCTGGGAACTGTGATTTAACACCGTTCCAGGGACAAACAAGATCCCTATCTCCTATTCCTTTTTGCAAGTTATACTGCCTTGGGTGGTTGGCAAAAATTAGTATCAGTACCAGTGTAGCATCCAGGTTTTGATGATATGATAAAAAGCTCCCTTGAAAAGATCTGAAGACTTCCCCAACAGTCAGAACTGCAGAAGATTCTTGGATGAGAAGCGAAATGTTGTCAAAGAACATCAACGAAGTCCAGTTGCATTTTGGAAAAAGCACCTTTGGGACACCTGGATGATCTGGATGATTGAGAATATCCATAGAGGTCTATAGCCCTTTTTTTCAAACTTGGTAACTTTAAGATGTATGGTCTTCAACTCCCAGAAATTTTTAGTCAGCAGTACTAACTAAACCATTCTACTCTGAACCCAGATGGTGTGTGCACCAACCAGTTTAAAGCAAGCTTTTCAAAATTGGAAATTGCTCACTGTAATGTGAGCAGCATTGGAAACTTGCGAGTAAGGTTGCGTGAGGAAAACCTGGAGGGCAAAATTTTTGCTTTTTTAATAAGTCAAAATGGATATTGTGTAATGGGAAATTTTAAAGCTGAAATTTTAAATTTCAAATAACTTGGATTAAAGAATGGTCTGCAGAACTGACTTTGCAAATCTCTTCAAAGCAAAGCATCTGCTACATGTACTAATGATTGAAAAGACTTAGTTATCAGAGACAGTTAAGTCTCCTTTCTTGCCCTGTAGGGCCTTCTCTTTCACTGAATACTTTTAACAAGATTTTGTGTCCACTTGTTCAACTGAACCAATGTGCAGAGAATGAGATCTGTTTTGAGAACAGCAAGTTTCTATGGCAAAATCAGACTGTTTCAGGTTGGCTTCCAGGAATGCCTGGCTTCTCACTCAACGATCTGACAACAGCAACTTTCTATGCTTGTTTAGTTTAGTTTAAATTATGTCTTAACTGTGTTCAATGACTCTCACTCCCTAGTAAGCCTGATTTTTTCTTCAATTCGAAGAGTTATTTTCAGTTGTTTACCCAGTCATCTGGAGCTAAGTTCATTTGTTTGTTGCAAATGCCAATAAAATAAAAAATATCAGGCTCATTGCCTGCAACTAAAAGCAAATGGGAAATAACATTTTGCAATACAGTATATTGGTTGAAAGCTGGATGTTTCTGTATCTAAACTAACTCTTCTTATCTCCTGCTGGCCAATAGACATTTGCCTAGTCACGTTGTGGTTTAAGATGGCATTCAGCTATTCCAACCCTGCTGCATGTGTTCCTATGTTCTTATATATCAATATGAACTAAGAAGCTGAATTATTTTTTAAAATAATCTTGAAACCCAGAGTTAAAATCATGAAAATGATAAAATTGTAAAATGATCAGAATCACAACATAGCCTACATTATTACATCTAACAGCAAACCCATTGCAGAAATGATATTATGAAAAAGAGAGTGTTTTTTATAATTTGGTGCCACCACCAGCTACTACGTGCTGCAACTCAGCACTGATTCAAACCAGAATCCTAAGAGCTGATTCAAATGTTGTCAACTCTACTACTCACTTCTTCTTACATTGGAGTTTTAGTTTTTAATTTTGGGACTCTCTACTATAATCTATTTGGACGTAAATAGCCACTCTGCAGTGGCAACATAACTACATAAATTATTTAAGAAGCTAGTTCCCAAATATACCCTCCCCGGTGCGCTCTGTTTTCCTGCCATGCCAACATCACTTTGATAAGATTGAGCATGAATGTGTGCCACAATAAAGCTATCCCACATGCAGTGGTGTGAGCATTGGTTTCTGCCCTGAACCCTGTAATATTAAGTCCAAATCTTGACAACAGCGAAAATAGCTTTGCTGCAGGCATACAGGCCTAATGCACAAGGGTCTCTTCAGCACTCCAGGTGAAGAATACCTCAGTTAGGGTAAAGTCTTAGTGAAAAATACTGTCAGTCCTAATTTCAGAAAGTTAAAAGACTGGTGTGTCCTAGAAACATTTTTCTTACAGTGCCCTCAATCAGTCAGCTGTATTGCTAGTGAAGCGGACATGAAGGGATAGCAATGCAGCCTATTTAAAACCTAGGGAAAGTGAGGCAACATGCGAAGATATCCAGAGATCCCACTGCAAAGGTGTTTGTTTAAATGAATCTCATTATTCAGCCAAGGGCAAAGAGATTCACAATCAATATGTGTTTGTTATCCTTCGGCTCATAAGAAAATCCTTTCCTGAAGCATCAGTTAGGATAGAGAGAGAAGAAATATAACATCTACAAAAGCCTACATTTCATTTCCCAATGTTGTTGAGCAGTCCACCTATCAGTTTTCTAACTTTAATGGGAAAAACCTGCATATTATGATGAATTCTACCATGGTGTTTAAGAAGTAGGCATGTGCATCTTGTAGCTCCATGTACATAAAGGCCAAGAGTAATTTCTGATTCAGAAAAATCTGCATCACTCTGCTAAGCCATAAATTAGTGCCTATGACCTACAGTCGCGATACATATGTGAACCTGCTTCACATATTTATTTAGTTTAAGGTGGTAAGAGCTATTATAAATGATTAACTGTCATTTGGTGTATTCACTTATCACGTTTGCTAGGATTTACTGCTTGTCAAAAATTAACTCAAAACCTCCATCTGGTCTCTTCCTGATAATGGCTTTTTAAAAGTTTTGCATGCAGTCTATCAGTGACTTCTACTCAGGGAAAGAATGAAGAGAAACACAGAGCCATTCAGGCTTGTTAGCAACAATATAATGGTAGCCAGAAAAAGGCAATACTGTAGTTAATCAAAGAGCTACACCAAATAGTGGGATGAACTTTCAGTTATTGGTAAATCACGATAAAGGAAATTAAATGAAATGAATGAGATCTGTAACTGAGGATCTGTAAGTGGTAAGATTGGCTGTAGGGTTCTTATCATGATGGCCCAAAGGACACCTGAATGCTGGAGAACATTAAACAATTTTTTAAAACAAACCTCTGAATATCGTAGCCGCCTCCACATTATTACTTGGAACAATGTGCATGTAGCCCAAGTCAGCCAGGAAAAGGAAAGTGGAGAAATTCATTTCTACTGTCAATCTAAGTTTCTCAACATATGTATTTGGGAAAACCCTGTTTAGTCCATGTTTTAAGACCTAGCATCTCCTTTGTAAGTCACAATACCATTCCTTATGCCTCAACAGATCTGACTGGAAATTGTTACAATAATTCAGCTTTAACATGTATTTTAACGTAGGAATGTGAAAAGACTAAATAATTCTAATCTCGAATGTTACAAAAGTCTGATGTATTTGGTCAAATATGTCCAACCTGATTGTTTTTTGCAATCACAATCTAAAAAACAGCATTATCAACTTACTATCTAGCCCAAATAAACACAAAAGGCTGTATTTTTTTAATTTGCTTCTAAGCAGATTCTGACAACATTGGCAGGCAAAATAGAATTGAAAGGAGCTTGCCAAATTTAATCAAATCAGTTCAGGCCTTTAAAAGCAATGGTCCTTTAAACTCTGGATTAGAAAAGACTGTAGACGAAAACAGAATAAAACACTCTTATTAAGTGAAGCACTAAGTTAAATGAGATATATCATGCCAAAAAAACCTCTGCTTAATGCAGCAAGCTAAAATCACTAACAGCCAGCCTAGTATAAGAAGAATTGCTAGAGTTTTCCGACCAAAACAAGAAGGACCCTTTAGCCAAAATCCTATTAAAAACAGTCTGGTCCCATCTTGGGACAATATTGAGAATTGAGTGGGCTGGTTTTGTTCACCTGATTATTAAATGGACTCATATTTGGAGACCCAAAATCCAATCACTGAAATTCAATCACTACTTCTTTAGGTTCAACTTCAAACCAAATGCTGGTTGCAGAGCATGATGAAACGGTAGGTAGACAAAAAGGAATGTAAAAAGGTCTCTAATTATCAGTTGCTTCAATAGTGTGCTGAGGTCTGGCAATCACAGCTTCAATCTAATGGAAATTCCCCAGATATCAAATCCCTGCAGGGGATTCTGGGACTATTCTGGAACACATCACAGAGCTCGTAGCACAGGATTTTGGGATTGAAGTGATTTTGAAGTAAACAGTTACAGTATTAACATGGAAAGAACAATCAATGCCAGGTATGGCAGAACAGATTAAAAGGGCTGCAGTAACCTGCAGACGAATTCAAGGCACCGTGGGAGAAGACACTTCCCATTTACTATATTCCTTCGTGTCCAAGGAAAGCATTTTTGTTCATAACTCCATCCAAAAGCAGCAGAACCCTAAATGGGACCAGAACTTTGTGGAGATCTAGATTCAAATGAAGGTCAAAGTGGAATGATTCCATTTCATATCAGATATCCCCAAATTATTCCTCTTTGCCTCTGGTTTCAAGGATTGCTTGGATCTAATGAACCTCTCCAACATCTGAATGTAACTGGAACCAACAGGTTGGATCAATAACCAAAAGGATGGATCCTGCCATGGAACTGGATAAAGGAAAAATTGGCCAGCTGAACTTTAGATCATTATCTGCTGTATCATTTGATGACTCTGAGGCACGCAACAACTAGCAGTACAAGCCTGTTTAGCAAATGTGTCAAATTATATGGCTTTTATAATCTCTTGATCTATGACAATTCATGCAAACAAAAATAAACCAGTGATGCACTATGTGTGAGTGTGTGTGCATATAGGGGCTGTAACTTTCAGTTCATTCAATAATTTGGGGGAAATTATTTCATGGAAAAATCTTTCCAAACAAAAAACTGAGAATTCAATGAAGCTGCATCAGCCAAGTGTTGTGATAAAAACTGTGAGTGTATTTGCTTAACCTTATCTGTTCTGCTTAGGAATGAAACTCCTCTATGAACATGTTGTATAATCCTAATTTTGCAGTATGTTTCAATACATTTTGATTTATGATTCTATACACCACCATAGATAAACAACATGTAAGTTTTAAGCAGTTAAGGGCAGCTAATATAAAACTAATTTTAATATGGAATAGCAAAATAATCATACCGCACTATACCAGTTGCAATTATGTATTATTTTTAAAATATAAACACAAGCAAAAGTTTGTTTAATAAAGTAACATCAAATTAATCAAAATCAAGCCAGAGCCACTTCTACTTGCATTGACCATGTGTAATGCGGTGTGATTCTTTTAGAAACCATTCATGCATTTCACCATATGTGGAAGAATATTAGAAGTGCTCTTGGCAACTCCTGGAATTCCCAGGTAGCTTAACTTTCGTTATGTTGTAATCCCAATGCAACTGGGGGGAGTCAGATTGAAAAAAGGCTATGCAACCATTCACATCTGAGCCTTTGGCTACAACACATTTGATTAGTAAACAGTGTATTTACTGCCAGCAGTGGAAGACATTCTGATGCTGCCAATACATGAGAGCAAATTTGGGATTATGGGTAGTTCTCATTTAACAATGCTCATTGGGATCAGGATTTTCATCACTAAGCAATGCAGTCATTAGACAAAACATCACATGGCCTCATCATTTATTGATAGCAGTTTCAGTAGTCTTGGTTGTGATAGTTACGTCAGGACGTATCATTGCTAGGTGAGAATGGGACCTCACACTTCTTCTCTGCCATGGTCGCTTCCTCACTTGCCTAACTCTCCTCAACTTTCTCTTTTTTAATATATAAATATAGTGCGTCTTTCTTTCCAGAAGTGGTGGAGTGCAGAGCAGCCAAAACAGCTGAGATGAAGGGGATTTCTTAAAATTGTAATTGTAAATGCAAGGTGTGCTGCCAAGCACCTGAAGTTTGGTCATGTGATCATGGGGGGGGGGCACTAAAACAGCCATAACTTCAAGGACCAGCCATAAATACCATTAGTTCAAAGTTATAACTTTGATTCGTTGCTAAACAAACAATCATTAAGTGAGGACTAGCTGTATAAAGGATTTAATACTTTATGACAGTGTTTCTCAACCTTGGCCAACTTGAAGTCCGGTGGACTTCAACTCCCAGAATTCCCCAGCCAGCTGGGAGTTGAAGTCCACAGGACTTCAAGTTGGCCAAGATTGAGAAGCACTGCTTTATGATATACTTCTGAAATGTTTCAGCAGGTGCAGCATGCAGCTAACTTTGTTTGGGGCTGGAAATTAAGCAGGGTCAGGGTTAATTATAATTTGGAACACCCACAAGGGTTTTGCTGAATTAGTAGTTGGATAGGAAATCTGCAGGAATAGAGATTACAGAGAAAATATAAGAAGGCAGTGGCAATGTAAACTACAGGCATTGTGTTCAACAGACAAACAATAAAGATAAATTATCTGTCTTGAAGAAAGTCAAATCAATTCAACATTAAAAGATCTGCCCAGATTTTGGAATTAAATGTAATTGATGGCAAAAATCTATCCTAAGATGAAACCATTTATCCAGCTAAATATATTTATATCATGCATCATCTTCCAGATTAAACACTTGTACGCATGACTGAAAAAGCCTTGTATAATGCAGTCTGGGGAATTGTTAGCCACCAACTATGAGCAGTGGAGAAACTTACCCTAGAAATGCCAACAATCTGCTCATCTGGAAGTAAACTGATGCGCACAAAACAGGATTCAAAATTAACATCTTCCTTCTCCATCAGATCTTTTCCCTGCAGCAAGGTGACGTACAGGGTATTCGAATTCACATTGTATTCCATATTAACTTCAATTTGTCCCACTGTGAACTCCTGGCCAAAGTTATTTCCAATGGAGGAGACAGAAGTTAGAGAGTCAGTGGAGATTGATTTTCTCAATGGCCCATAAGGAGTTAGCTCGAGGTCTTTGTTCATTAGCTCCAAGGTGCCCAACTCATTAATATTTTCAAAGGCATCGTCCGTTTTCAAGCTTTGTTTGCAGACAGGAAATATTCTTTCTCCTGCCTTTCGGAGATTGCTTGCTGCCCTCTGCAAACGATAAGAAGAAGAAAACAGAAAACTAGTCAGACACCATAGTTAACCTGAACTTCAGCATGCTAAATGTAGAACATAATAATTTATAAACATAGGCTGGCAGAAAGAAAATGTTCATATCAAAATAGACAAAAATATTTCATATATCATGAAAATAAGTTTCCACATTGTGAAAAACTGACATCCCCATCCAGAAAATGTTTCCTTATTTAAAATGAGATATTATTTCAGTGCAAAGGAACATTGAAGAAAATTACAGCTGAATTAAAAGTTGGGTCTTCCAGATGTTTATTGCATAGCTGTTTGTCACTTCAAGCATTACAACTACTTTTTAGGAAGTGCTACTGGCATTACATCAGTATCATCACAAATAACAATGGCAAGAGATTAACTACATTATTGGTACTTGGAGTGCTGTCTATTTCATTAATAGTTCTGGTCCTGCGGAAGGATCAAAGGACCGATGGTGGTTCTCAAGTCTAATTTATTTTTAAAATTGTGTGAACAATGTGGGCTTGTCTTTTTGGGGTAAGCATAAAGGTATGGAAAAGTTAGTTTCCATGGGCCTCTGAATTCAGAAAAGAACAAATACCATGATGGTGTCTTAAATATTGAATATATATTAATGTTTGTCTTTGCAGGCATGACACAGTTGCATTTTCTTCATGGTTGCCTACATTTGTTTTTTCTCTGAATTTTCAGGCCACACACATTTATTTTCTGTTTTCAATTCTGACGCCAGTTTTATTCCTTCCATTTCTTTGTGGTGCACATTACCTTTATGGACTGCATATAATCCTATCAATATTTATGTAGAGATCTATATACTCTTTTGAAAAAAATGATTCTAAATTTAAGTTCTAGAGGAGAAAACAAGTGAGAGTCTTCAGAAAATGTACCTGGAAGAGAAACTCTGTCTATGCAACGTTGTTTAAACTGTGCCTGAAACTGTGCAGTCTATAGATAATGCTTTATTGAGAGTCAGATTGCTGCAAATAGCTCAGTTCTGTCTACATTAAATAGCAGCAGTTCATCAGAGACTATGGTCTTCCCAGATCTATCCTGAGAATGACAGGAACTGAAATGGAAATCCTCCAAATTCATAATTTACTGTTAGACTACAACTCTTTCTAAGTGCTTCTTAATTTAATTCAAAAATCACTGACATCTATTCTCCAGGTAACTTTTACACAATGCAAAATTAAATTCTGACTCCAAAATACCACTCTTCCTTCAGACACCTGCACATACTGTATATAGGCAGGCAATCTTCACTTTGTTACCTAATGTAAAATCAGAATTATGGCTTCACCTTTTTAAACTCTCATCTGTGATGCACTACATTAATTCTAACCAAGATCAATAATCCTACATACACAACCTCAGGTTTCCCGTTGTTTGCCAATGTTAACAACTCTATCAAAGGCTTCAAAACCGTATCTAATCCCTGCATCCTGCCGTGCCGTGTCTTCCTACCAGTCTTCCCTGCTTGCCTATGCTTTGGATATGAAAATAAAACGTTTGTTATACATTCATCAGCCAAACAACTAGGGGGAGGGGGGGAGCCAAAATTGTATTTTGTAAGGAAATGTGTTATCTTACAAACATTCCCACAAGCCTATTCCCAGAGGACTGTGTAATCTATTTTATAAATGTATTCCAAAAGAAAATATAGGACAAATTGTTCTCAAGCAAACAGGAATATTTAATATTAACATTTAGGGAACCTTTTAGTTCTTTGACTGGATTTTACCTTCCCAGAACAACTTTCATTTTAAGATGGATTCTGAATTGCCGACTTCTTGGGTGAAATTTGGGACTTCTGGCTTCTCTCTCTTCCCCACCCCCCCATTATTTGCTTTTCTAACATCCTGCCTGAATAAAAATTCCAAAGCTTCTCCAATAGTTTTAAGACATTTTGGCTCACTCTAGTAAAACAAAAATATTCAACTATGAATTTTGGGTGAGTGGGGTTGTGAAAAGGGTCTATGGAGTAACATAGCTGTAATACTTGTTAGGCATTTATGAGAAAACATCCAACAGAAATCTGACCATGACCATTGGCTTGTTTCACTGAATTCAAGCCTACATTCTGTTGGAGGCTTTGGAAAGGAGATTGTTGAATGGCCAGAAAAAAACAGTTAGAATTCACCAAACGTCTTGATCAAATCTCAATTGATCATTGCTAGAGAGACTTAAATTGTTCCCTCTGCTTAAGATCTTACTGAATTACTTTAATTTCTTTTTATTTTTTCTATGTAAAAAACTTGGTTCACCGACAAATGAACGCACAACAAACTTCGGCGAGAAAACCGCGATGTTGAAATCGCGCCCACAACAGCGCGCTGACAATAGCGCGCCAATAAAACCATGCCATCAACAAATAACGCAAAAACAACGTAATAACCCTATCCCTAACCCTTACCTTAACCTTAATCACGCTTTTGTGGGCGCGCTTTTGTTGGCGTGCTGTTGTGGGTGCGATTTTGACATCGCGGTTTTCTCACCGCGGTTTCGTCGGGGCGCATTTGTCGGGTCACGAAAAAACTTAGAGAAGTTCTTTTTTTCTTTTCTTTTTCTTTCTTTTGTGTGTGTTTGTGTATGTGTGTGTGAATATAGGTACATTACAAAGAGCAGGATCTTTTCTATCATGGGACTTCTACTAGTTAGAAACCAGTTGGGTAAACATTGAAGGTTTTTTTTTTTAAATAGAACTTTATTGAAGTTTTAAAAACAAGAGTAAATATTGATACAAGCCAAAATACAGCAACAAGGAAAAAAGGAAGCAATAGAAGGGATAAAGTGGAAAACAAAGCAGAAAAATAGTCAAGAAAGAAAAAAAGATATAAAGAGGTGGCTTCTGATCTTTACAGCAATTATTAAATACAATTGCAAATTTACTTCTTTCTCTAAAGTTAGATCATGACTGTTCCTTCTATAATATATCCTATCTAATAGTCAAAAGCTCAGATCTTTGGTTCTTTTTTTTTGTACAAAAAGTCCATAAGATGTTTCCAGTCAGTAAAAATATTAACATTTCTCTAATCAAATAGGTTGATTTGGGAGTCAACGTTGAGTATTTTTTAAGGCTTTCACCAATTTAAAAGTGCATTGTTTTATTCTGCATTAGAATAGCTTTTTGTGTTTTATTGGATTACTCGTACTATTGTGTTCCATTTATAACAAGCCTTGAGTTTGCGCTTGACATGAATCTTGCCAAGTTTCAATACATTAGGGGATGGTGAGTGAGATACAAAATATAGCACAAAGCTGACTTGCTCAGGCTTTCTCCTTGAAAAAAATCTCTTTCCTGCCCCCTAATTTTTTCATGATACAATTATCCAGAGGTGAGTTCCTATCGGTTCAGTCGAGTAGGTAGTAACTCAGCCTGCCATGCCCTCAAACAGGTTCTCTCGGTGACGCCGTAGGCGCGGCCATCTTGTTGTTTGCTTCTGCACATGCGCAGAAGCATTTTTTAGTACTGCGCATGCTCACATAGCGTGTATCAAGCGCATGTGCAGTACATCACTGAGCGAACCAGCAGTAGCAGCAGCCGGAACCCACTACTGCAATTATCCCATCAAAGGCAAATGGTTGGGGGAAGGTGGATTTAAGAAAAGCAAAAAGGAAAAAAAAAACTTTAACAATCCATCCCACCCATTGTTTCAATACATTTAAATTTCCCTCAGGTGCTATCACCACTACTATTGCAAATTTTACCTCTTTAATTTGGTGGAAGAATGTTTTAACCAATTCAGTATTATCTCCAAATTTTTATTTAAGATAACTAAGCATTTATAAGCAATTAAACAAATCAGCAAATGAAGAGGGCTGTGGCTGAGGAACTAGAGTCCTTATGAGTCTCTTCTGCCTGTATTAGATAACAGCTGAGTTTTAAAGCCTCTACATTTTCTATTGATTTCTTACATTTATATATTGCCAACCTGGCCAGTGCACATTGCATTTCCCAGGCAAAAACCAAGGATTCAGAATGTAATAGCTACAATATAAAAAAGGAGGGGGGGGAGAGAAGGGAGAAAAACAAATTAAGTCATAATCACAGAGATGAGGAAGAGGAAGGGCCAAATGGCAGATTGCTTCAACCTTTGCCACTAGTGCTAGACTTTGTGCCCTTCACCACCATAGCTATGGTGGTGCAGTGGTTAGAATGCAGTATTGCAGACTGACTCTACCCATTGCCAGGAGTTTGATCCTGACCAGCTCAAGGTTGACTCAGACTTCCATCCTTCTGAGGGCAGTAAAATGAGGACCCAGCTTATTGGGAACAATATGCTGATGTTGTAAACTAATCAGAGAGTGCTGTAAAACACTGCAGTATATAAATCTAAGTGCTATGGCTATATTTTCAAGATTCTTTTCTTAAACCTACCCCAGTCGTTTTAGTTTTGTTATAATCACCACCTTCTTAACTTGCAATATTCAAGACAAAATTAAGAGTTGGATGTTCATTAAATGATGTTTGATGACATGCAAAGAGGATGGATAGATGTGGCAAAAGGTGGGGTTCTTAACACAATTAATTGCTCCTTACCTTTTGTTTGATTTGAGAATATGTGGACCCATACTTTTGTTCTAGGTATCTGTAGTCATAGTTTGGAAATGGAGAAGGTGCAGGATAGCCACCCGATTTCCATAACTTCCATAAGTTTACTCCAGCTATTCCCAGGAGAGCAAGAGCACCAGTAATATAGACACCTATTTCCCACCCAGATGGATTTCTTATGACTGGAAGAAAACAAAATTCTTATCAGAAGAAAGCAGCCACCAGAGCCTTTCATCTTGCAGAAATATTATGTCAACAGTACAAATATGCCTTTTATGTGATTAATGCTGTTGGAAAAAATAGGAAATTGATATGCCAAAACTGCAAGGAGATTTTTTTTCTTGAAAACCGTTGTAAAGTAGCTGGAATATATGGCAAAGCACAAATATGTTTTTATTTTTAAAACTGAATGACAGCATCATTATGTAGGCATATACTGTATTCAGCAAAATGTAAATAGCTTAATAATTTCTATTAAGAATCACTGTAACAAATTCTAAAATACACTTGCTGTTTTAATCTTTGCAAACCATTTTTCAGGCTATCAATTTTTAAAATTGACCAATGTCTCCTTAGTTTCTTTTCTACAAGATTTTGAATCTTTTTTTCTGTTCCGTTTCCCTATTTGTCTGGACCTACACATGAACAACATTTTTCTTTTCAGCTTCATGCTTTAGGTTTCATATTGCTTCCCTTAATTATGAAATCTGTGAAAAAGTACACTCACAATCAGTGCTATGCCAAAGGCTAATAGCATAACCATAACAACATACAACTTCTCTGCATATCTAAATCGGGGGTGGGCAACTACGGCCCTTTATGACCTGTGGACTTCAATTCCCAGAGTTTCTGAGCCAGCATGTCTGGCTGAGGAATTCTAGAAGTTGAAGAATGCAGGTGGTAAAGGGGCCATAGGTGCCCATCCCTGATTGAAATCTTTGTTTGTTTTGGAATCCCCTCCCCCCAATTCCCAGCAACCTTCCTGAAAATGAGACCTGGAAGTTCTTATGACTGCAACCTAACAATATGCGTGTGGATGATAAAAAGGGGAGGTGAAGTCAAGAAATAAATGTCTAAAAATTATTTCAAAGGTTCTGGAAGAATGACAGGTTTATAATTTCTTTCAAAAATGTGTAATCTAATATGCCCACCTATTCTCCCCACACAGGTAATCCTCACTTAATGACCAGTCAATGACCATTTGAGATTACAATAGCTTCAGAAAGGGTAATTTATGGCCAGTTTGTTAAGAATTCATAATACTCACCCCTGAGATGCTGGTCAACAATGTCACGATCCATGGTGACTACTTCAAATTACACCAGTTACCTGCAAGAACAACAAACAGAAGCCAAGACAAAGAGATTATGGTACTGTCATCATGAAGGATTGTCTGAAAGCACAGAAGGCTTGCCTTATATGTAGGGTCATTTAAGGCACTAATCTTTTTTCTGGTTGGCTCCATACTTCTTCCACAGTTATTAAATGTCATTCCACCACAATTTGTCACATATCTATGTGCAAGCATCCCTTGTGTTAGGTAAGCTACCCGTTGGGAGAGCGAGTACATTCAGTGAAGCGTTGTGACAGTTGTGTTGGAGAACACACAAACCAGCATACAGAGACACTGCAGTTTAAATAGACTTTTACTTTCAATGAAATAGAGGTATCAGAGTCCACCAAACAGTCCATGTCATACACAGATAAGTCAGTCAGTCATCAATGTCTTTCAGTTAAGGGATAATCCAAATAACATAGTCCAGTATCATATAATCAGTTCAGTATTCAAAGTTTGCTAACTGTTGCAGAAACTTACAATAGGTCACGGCACTTCCAGATCAGCCCAGCATCCAACAAAAGAGAGCAAACTGTCATTCTGGCTCCCTCTTATGGCCAATTGAGGAAAACAGCAACCAATCACATTTTACAGTATGATTTAAAGAAACAGGTATAGCATTGTTATATGATTTATATATTGCCAATCCAACTGTTAGATTATATTCCTAACACCTTGTAAATTTGAATTCCTTTTTCTTCCTGAGAAACATAATCCTCTAATGCTACTTTGGGTACAGCAGGGCCAAGAGAGGCCTTTGCTCCTACCTTTGATTTATGCATCATCCCATTAAGGTGATGGGAAGATGTGAACCGTGATATTCATACAGTATTATTTCGTCATCCCGTTATGCTACTAGCACTTATGCTACATAACCCGTTATGTATAGCACTTCTACACAGAAGCTTATCTTCATTACTATAAAGACTCCTTATGTGAAACAACACTTGGTATGAGGATCATTTCACTTCTATTATCACTACAAGATCTCTATTATTGTTAAGCTACCATAAAGCCAAAAGTGCCTCACTTCTCCAGTTCTAGAATTCTAAACAAAGCAAATATTATTAGCTTCCAATCTAGCAGAAATACAGGGGACCTTTAATCAAATAACATGTATAGCATTGCAGCTTTAGTCAAACCAATCCACTATGTTTATAGAAACCTGAGATAGTCAAATGGCTGCTAACCTTGTTTCTAGACAAGTTACCGACCCTTTAATAGATGTACGAGGGTCAACACTTCAAAGATTGCAGCTTTCCCAAACATGAGCTGGAAGAAAATTGATTTTTGTCAACCATGGCAGGTATTATAAATCTGTGCCAGAAAAAAACAAAGAAGTGTAACAGGGAACCCTACTGGTTAATAGCTAGGTTGATTAATCTGCATCTTGCGAGCATTTAAAATTCTGCTGTAGACAAGACTATTATGGATCAGTTGCTGCTGAGAATTCAAACTACAGAGATTTCATTTCACACAGTCAGCCTTATGTTAAACACTTCAAGCTGATTGTAATCAAACAGTGAAAGCCATTGGGGATAAGGAAAGATTCAATGTCATAGTTAAAACCTGTAGGCTGATTCCCTTGGGGAAGGTTCTAGCTTTTTTTTTTTTTTTTTTTAAACCAAGCTTAAAATAAAGAAAATCTTGGAGGAAGAGTAAAAAAATGTGTGTATTATTTTAAGTTTCTAATTTTTAATGCTCTTCAAAGTTTCTTTCCTTACACTAATATGGAACATTTATACTGGCAACTGTGGCAATCATATTAATTAAGTCTTGCAAACCTGTATTATAAAGCTTTTTTCAAGCAGCAGTAGTGTCTTGAAATGCTGATAGACAAATATATTTAAAATCTCAATTCTGTTCTGGGGATTATGTGTGGTAAGATTTTAAAGTGTCCTTTGGTGTCTTTGCATGAGTCATTGGTACATGATGTTTTGTGGCAATATTTCATTAAGATTTGATTTTCAAATAAGGTATTTGGGATTAGAAGTCAAAGACTGCTGAAACTTTGCAAAAGCATTTTAAGCAAACCTGCCAATGGGAAAGGTCCATTTATGTTACATTCCTGAATGTTCCACTATTTACTGGTAAGGAATCACAACATTATTCATTTCATGTCAGCTAATGAACTGTTGGATAAAGATTTGCATGAAATCATCCTGTTTACTGATAATCTTTTGAGTAGTTTGCAGTGTTTAACACCAATAATTTCCATAAAGATTTGTTTAAATCAAGTGTTAAATGATCAACTGCCATATCTTGGGAAAAGAGTGTCCAAACATTTCTGATTCTCAATAGGCTGTGATGTTTACATGTACTACTGTATGTCTGTGTATAGTATACATACAGTTTCCCAGGCTGCTTCACATATGCTTATCACGGAACAGCAGAGACTTCATAGCAGTAGCTGAATATCATGATACAATCCTGAATGTGAGACTCCATACATAGGAAATCTCTCATGGAAGACAGTAGGCCAAATATGATCAGCCAATCAGACAAGTATATTTCAGGACCATGGACAGCTCTACATATCAACCTGCTGCAGCAAATCCTGGCATTCAACTGAGCCTCTCTCTTTCTGATGGGAGCCAAGCATAGTCTTTGAGCCTCCTGTCAGTTTGTAGCTGCTTGAAATGTCAACGCATATTGGCAAGAAGACATTCAGATAAATCTTGATTAGGGGCTCAATATGGTTTGTCTCTCTCTCAAGAAGTAGTTCAATTTTGGTGTTACAATGTTTTGGATCTACTACTTTTATAGTCTGCACTTCTAAGTCACGTCATTTGTCTCGCTCCTCTACTTTGGAATTAAAATTATGTCACTATTTAAGGTTAGACTCAAGCCATCAATGTGCCCATTCCCTTCTTCAAAAGAAATAACCTTTGAAATTCAAGTAAAAGATATTTAAGTACAAATCTATGTTTCAGTTTACACAACAAAAAAATATCTTTTTACATAACAGTCAATTTTATGTTAACCATAAAGATTACAGTATTAAAAAGTAGTAGGAGACAGTGGAAATTCTTCTATAATTTTGGAATTTTTGTAATATAAATATTAAATATATTTACAATTCAAGAAAGGATCTGTCTTTTGAAGTTTTTATAAATTTAGATTATTTCACACACTGAGTTTCCAAACAAATAAAAAAATACTGTCCAACCCAGGCATAACTAGTGAAATAATAAACACATACTATTGTTAGATACAAATTCAGCACACCATCGAGATTTTCCACATAGATACAAAGGGAATGTATGCTGCTTGTGTTCATATAGGTTTCCACATATTAATCACTATATATATTATATAGTCATTTTATTGAAATGGGTGGTTTATTTAGTTTACTTACTTTATTGTCATTGGATACATTTATTCATTTATTAATGTATAAAGTTGGCTAACCTCCATGGCCACTCTGGGAAGTATATAATATACATTAAAAACACAGACAAAAGAACATTGGGCTGGAAGTGGAGTATGGGCGTGGGGGCAGCCTAGGGAAAGGCCTGGAGTTCCCAGGGCTTTTCCTGGGGCCTTGAGGCACTCCATGCTCTGCTTAATGACCTCCACATTTCTTTAATGATCATATCAGTGAGAGCAGGGGGGTTGTAAGTAAGGCAATCACATGGGTGCTACACTTAATAGCCATCACCACTTCCAACCATAATGGGTTGGAATTGAGGACATGAATTAAGGACTGCCTGTACATAATAGGCCTATACCTACTACAGTCCAGAGGCTAGGGAAAGAACTAGATTCTGAAAGCTATTTTTAAGTATGCTACTTAGGCACCATCAGATGACATTATTAAACAGATGGGAACTGGAGCATAACAACTGCCTGATAGGTAGAAATAATGGAAGAAAGATGGTCCTCATATAACTAAGCAATATGTCATGAAGGGCTTTATTTCCAATATCAGGATCTGACTGGTAACTGTTTTAGCCTATGAAGCAGAGGTATTACATCAGCATATCATGGCACCCTATAGCTATCCATGCCACTGCAATGTAGGCCAGCTGCAGCTACCAAGTGGTCTTCAAAGGCGGTCCCATATAGATTTCTCTATTTCAACCCCCCACAACATGAATAAAAGTGATAATACCTCCCACCTACCAGACATCTGAAAACTAGCCCTAGTCAACAAATGAGTTCCAGCCACAAAAACCGACACCGAACCCAGAACTACACAGGACGCCACCACCAATCACCCTTAAATCCAAACCCATTCCATAGACGAAATGCAACCACTATCCAGAAGCCAAACCACAGCGGCATCACCAACTGCTGCGCCCCCCTCCGATCCCCACACAAAGGAAACTGACACACGCCATGAACACATGGCCAGACCGAAAACTTGGAGCCAAACCAAAGCCCGGGATGTTACATTACAGCCATCTGCTCAGGACATTACATCACATAACTCAGGAGGTTACAACGCAAAGGCTCAGGATGTTACAATGGAGCCAACCTCCAAGAATGTTGCAGGACTCAGGATAACACTACACTAGAGCTCAGGATGTCATCACACAGCCCATTACCCAGGTCGTTACAACACAAAAGACTAATGGGCACACAGCTAGTACCCTCAGCCACACAGGATGTTACAAAACAACCGACTAATCTGCATACATCAACTCCATCAACTAATCAAGATGTAACAACACAGCCAACCAACCCGCTTACAGCAACAAAGCCAGCACTCCACACACCCTCCCCAATATTTATGGAAAGATGGTAGTTCCGATCACACTTTTCTCGCACAAGTACGAAGCCGAAGCTACCAGCCTGAAGATGGCGAGTGGGACCTCATCGAAACGTCGCCAAGATACTTTCAATCTTATATGGAAAAGACCCGAATACGGCAAGACCTGCATACCTGTACCCGTGAAAATCTACGAAAAACATACACACACACAGACTGTATATATACACATACATACATACATACATGTTAAATCAGACCAGGAACAATCTTAGGTCTTGGAAGCCTATAGTCAGAATAGCACAAGATGAAAACAACAGAAAAACAGAATGTTAGGGACAAAAGCAAACATCCAGTAAATTTCAATATTTCATTATTTTCTTCCATTAAACAATTTCCCTTATTCAAAATGTCCCTTCATAGATATCTTCTTTGATAAAATTTCAAAGGAGAATGAAATTGCACCTTAAATGTTGCTTCTTTCGTGCTCCAAAGTCTGAAGAAACTGATCTCTAATGGGCGAATGCCAGCAGAATTCTTCTAACTTAAAAAGAACTGCCTTTTATACAGATCTACATTTAATTCATTAAGATTGTTCTACGTAATGATTTTCAGCTTATTGGCTGAAGTGCTGCTTTGGCATGCAGAAGGCCACCATTTCAATCACTGTATCTCAAGGCAAAACGATCATTAAGATTTCTTAATGATCATTAAGGGACACCCCCTCCCCCGCAAGGTTGCTTCCAACGCTATTACTTTGTGTCTATGTTTCTTTCATTTGTAGCTCTTGGTTTCAGACTCTGGAGAGCTGCCAGTCAGACAAGGCATCTAGAGCTACATGAAAAAAATGACTGGAACCATTATAAGGTAGTTTCGTATCCTCATGCGACATTTTATTTTCCCTTAAAAAAACGTTTCTATGTTACTTTTCTAGGGCTTCATGTAAATATCCTAGCTGGCTTTCCAACAGAAACTATGGATTGTTGTTGAAGTTCTGTTTTCATATCCTGGAGCACATTATTTAATAGAGTACTGACATTTGTCACTAGTAGTTTTCGTTAAAGCACGGATGGAGCCAGTGGTGGGTGATGAAAATCTAATGAAGACAAAAGTGATCTAGACAGATTCTCATTAGTTTCCTTTATGAGCTGCTATAGCCAAGAGAGTGATGACAGGAAGGACTACATGAAGCCGAGGAAAGCACACATCATTTGCTGGAAAGAAATAATAACATTTTGAAATGGGTGACAAGGAAAAAAATATATACATAAGAACAAAGACTTCCTGAATCAAAGGCGCACATTAGTTTATCTCAAATAGAAAGCACAAGCTTGATTAAAATTAATATCTCCCCTGGATTTGTCTAAATAGCATCAAGCTGAGTGACTCTAAGCAACGTATACTTCAGATGACTAGAAGTGCTTCAAAATGGCCCTCAAACAGTCCCCTTGCCTGTCTCTGCCCATTAGAGTTTGCATCACTTTAAAAAGGGTTGTCAAATTGCACTCTGTGGATTGTTTGAGTGGGAAAAATATTGACATTTCATTAATTTTATTGTCATATAATAAACCTGCATGTAGGCTCTTCCCACACTCAGTCAGACCATAGCAACAATGGTGTTCTTGTGAGGACACCCCGTAGGAAATGGGAGAAAATCATATGCAGAAAGGGCATTCATGCATTAAATGCAGTTTCTATTAAGTTCTCTCTGATTTAGCCTTATTCAATCTGATGCCCTCTAGATGTACTGGGACTCTAATTTGAGAATTCCCTGCTATAGTGCATAATTTATAATATAGTTTACACTACCACTACTACCCTGTTTCCCAAAAATAAGACCCAACCAGAAATAACCCCTAGCATATTTTTCAGGATGCTCATAATATAAGCCCTACCCCCCAAATAAGCCCCAATTAAGATCATCAGCCAGACCAACATATTTCAGTACCGTATTTTCCCCAAAATAAGACCTAACTGGAAAATAAGCCCTAATGCACCCTTTGGAGCACAAATCAATATAACATCTGATCTTATTTTCAAGGAATACAGTAGAAACTATTATCCTTTCTCATTCCACAAAATCCTACATATGTTATTATTATTCCCCCTATTTCCCAATTTTATACTTAATGCAACCCTGCCCTGCTCACAAAAGGGATGTAGCAAAATGTACAGGAGACCCAAAGATTTGCAAAGGTATCCACCCACCCAAAAGGAGGAGGAAAAAACCCCCAGAAATCAGATGTCCAATTAAAACAGGAATATATCAAGATTCAATCTAAGTAGAAGGTTCTTCAGCCTTTAAGTAATATTTTAAGAAAACAAGCTGACAAGAAAGTTGACAGGGAGAATAAATGGATATTCGGAAGGGAAACTGAGAAGAAAGGAAGGGGAGAGGCATAGAATGGTGAGGATAGCATAGAATGGGAAATAGAAACGGAATTGAATTGCCAGGTGAAGAGAAAAGAGGGGAATAGGGGGCAGAGAGAAAAGATAACTCAGGTGATAGATTCAGTATGATGGTGGTGACTGTCACATGTTCATTGGCTCCAGAGAAATGAGCATTTTTGACTGGGTGGGTGGGGAGAACCAGGACAGGGACAATTGCTTCCTTCAAGCAAAAGTGAGAGATTGAAGACTGCATGTAGACACATTTTCCCATTCGTCCCATTTCAATTCTAGCTGTGTGAATGCGGATGAACAATGGGAAAGGTCTTAATAACTGTGGCAGAAAGATCATAAATGGGGCAAAACTCACTTAACAAGTATTCTGCTTATCAATTTTGTACTCAGTTGTGATCGTAAGTCAAAGACTACCTGTACCTGCATCCCAGCTTTTCTTGCTTTAGTAAAATAATGAATCTAAAAGGGTACGAATATCATGCATCAGTATGAGAAAATCCAAATTCCAATAGTAACGTTATATCTCACAAACATATTTTCCATGGAAAATGTTACCTTCTATTGGCAGATTATGAACCCCACATTACAAAATCTTCCCTTAAATTCCCTAGCACTAAAGCTAATGAAAAGCTTAGATGGAATATTCTTGAAAGAGCCTAAAGTCAAATGAAATGTTCTCAATTAATGTCCCAGAACAGTGAGGTCCTACAAACATTATGTACATAAATAACCACCATATCATTCCCTTTGGTTTAAGCAACCATGCAAAGCACAGAAAAGAAGTAAGAATCGGTAAGTAGAAGAAATAAAAGGCATAATATAATAGCTCACTTTACTTCTCTATTTTTTTTATCACAACCACAATCACAATCACTGCCTTTTATTCTTTAAAATCCTTGTCTTTTTCTTTTAAGGATCTCTTGAATGATATCCAACAAGGACTTTCTTTGTCTTCCCTTCCTCTTAACCAGTTCATTTTTCTTTAAAGTATTGTTTTGCCATGTGACTCTCATTCATTTTCTCTATGTGACTAAAACTATCTTAATGTTCAATTTTCTTTTGTCCTGGTCACACATTCTTGTGTTCAGTCTACATTTTTTCAGCACCCCTTAAAATTAGATTTTATTGTATCTTGTTTTGCCACAGATGCTTCTTACAGAACTCATCCCCATTGTGTTTTTCCTGACATGCCAAACTTTCATTGTCATTATCAAAGAACACTCTTCAACACTTTCCTCACCTCAGCTTTATCCCAAATAATTTTTATTTTTAATTCTACTCACATCGTCTAGAAACCCTTGTTTAGTTCTCTTTGCCCACTTCTGAAATATTTTAAAAATTTCTATAAAATTGTTCTGTATTCGGTTTGACTCTTTTAATCTTACATGCTCCTTGGTCTTTCTGTCTACATTCTCAGTAACTATATTTCTTTTTCTATGCACCATGGGCAATGTTAGTGTCTTTATTTTTGTTTCAATAATGTTCATATGTGCACTTTTCCTCATCCTAGATCTTCTTCCATTTCATTACCCCACTAATATAGATCCACTTTTGTGACAATCAATAACAATTATTTTTACTTTATTCACTTCTACTTCCTCTTTCCTTACATTCACTTTCCATTTTATTGGAGAGATAAATTATCTTCTAATATTTTTTTCAAAGAGTCTTGTGCTTTTATTTTCTTCCTGTAGTCAGTCTTCTTTCACTTCTTTCCTCTTCATTTTTCCAGGAACTAGTCTTGACATTTGCAAATAAAGGCCTCTCACCATTTTGTATCCTTCCATTAATTCCCTTAATCATTCATCATAAAGAATCAATTCTTAAAATTCATTGTTTTTCTGTGTGCACAGATTAACAAACCTATGCTTAAATTATGCCTTCAACAGATTTTTTCCCTAAGAGTTGCTTACCAAATTCTCATTAATCCAAGTAACTCAATAACAGTGTTACAGTGCTCTCTCATTTTATTCCCACCATTCCCTTCCTGCTATCTAATTTTTTCCTGCATACATTCATTCAGAATACTGCACATTTTTTCCAAATTCTCATCCTTAGTTTTTAATTATCATCATTCACTGGAGCATAACATGCAACTATTACAAATCTCCTATTTTTGTATGCTTATATAATATTCTAGGTGACATCAATTCATATGTTCTGACATGTATATTGACCCCTTTTATTCCTAATTCAACCTACAGCTTCGCTTCCCCATATATACTCCTCGATTCTACTGCAGATCAAAACTCTTCATTAAGATCTATCACATCTTTTTTCTTCCCAACTATTGGTATTTGTTTCTTTTATTTGTTAATTTATGTTCTTTACCATTTATCTTCTTAAATTTCAAGTCACAATCTCCCATAGACCATGGTCATCAGATAGGATAATATATTCTAATCTCAGCCACTCATTGTGGAGGTTTTCATGGAATGATTTTTAGTAAAAACAAAAGGAATCAACAAAGTTATCAGCTTTTGTTATATACTGAGACTACATGCAGCATCACTTGTTAATGGCCACAAGGAGAACTAGGACCTGGCTAGGTGGCTCAGTGGCGAAGATGCTGAGCTTGTCGACCAGAAAGATTGGCAATTCAGCAGTTTGAATCCCTAGTATAGGTCGCCTGCGTGAGCAGGGGGTTAGACTACATGACCTCCAAGGTCCCTTCCAACTCTGTTACTGTTAATTCTGATCTCTAGAGACTACCTTGAAAGATACCATGCTATTGCCCATTTCATGGCAATTAAGAGTAAGCATAGTATACTGAAATCAACTCAGCTGAAAGAGATAACCTGACACAATCATGGCATTTTTGCTATAACATAAGCAGAATTCATCTTGATTAACATCATATTGCATAATATATAGCCTGTGTTGCATATTCCTTGAATCAAATGATCTACAGAATTTTTTAATCTCTGTTAAAATACACAGCCACCTTTTTCAAATGTAACTACTCTATTTGCAGCAGTTTGTTGTTCACATAGTATTAAAACAATTCTGAAATAAGGCATGCGTAAGATAAATCTCGCTTTAGCCTATCCTTTGGACTCTGATACCATAAGAGTTGGTATAATGTTGATCAAAACAATCACTATGCAATGGAAGTAAAGAATACAGCTATAGAAAATGGTACTTTCCGGCCATCTATGACAAGTGACATGAATTTCTCATCAAACTTTGTAAATAAATTATATTTATCTCCAAGGCCACAATTTCCAAAGTTGGGTTGCTTAAAGAAATGCAGAAAGGTACTATGAGATGTGTCTACTCTTTCTTTGCTTGGGACCATTATAGTATGGAAATTGTAGATATAGAAATGGTCTCATCTGAAGAAGATTGGTAGTCAAGATGAATGAAATATACATGCATACATTGCACTTATAAATAATCACTTCCTGCTTGTTGCAGATACAGTTCTTCAGTCTGTTATTTTGGCAAAAAACAAAACAAAACCCACCCTTATATGAATGTATTCAAGTAGTCTAGCTTAATAAAAGGATGTACAATAGAAATTTCACTGGAGTATTTTTAAGGATGTTGTCAATAGGATGGCAGATAATACATTATTTTGCTTTGTAAGAAAGAGCTAATTAACTTTGATGAACATATTCCTTAAAGTTGGATTCTACTGTCTTCAAAATAGCAGCAGCTAATCTAGTTCAGAAGCTAAGTAGGACTGCCCTGGTTAACATCTGGGGACTGTAAGGGCATTCCAAGGCCTTAGATTAAGAGGGGAAATTGGGGGGAAAAAACCATCTTAGAAGAAAGCAATAGCAAACATTTCTATGCAGCTTCCAAGAAAGGTACATGGATCTAACTACAAGTCAACCGAAAATGAGCTCCACTTGTGGATGTTTTACCTTAAATCTTGCTATATTGTCTTTCTCCCAGACAATTGAGCCTAAAAGCATATACCCTTAAAGAGATTGTTTCACTATGGGATGGTTGAAACCATCATTATTATCCCAATCAAACATTAACATCATGATACAATTTTATGTTGTTTTGGCAGAATTTCTGAAGATTTAACACAAAGCTGTTTCACTGATACTGTTTCTGAATATCATATATTATATATTACTGAATATTAATGCACTTGTTGTAAAATTGATCTGGGACAGGGAATAGAGTTTGGAATATGGCTAGAAGAAATGTTTCAAAACCTATATTCAGCCAGTTTTAGTCTCTGGCCTCAAAGAGCTACATTGGGGGGGGGGGGGAGAGAAAATGGGTAAAATATAGCCTTTCCTGCTGGGATTCCCTAACAGAAAGGCTATGTGCTAAAAAGGAAAAATAAGTATTGCTAATGAAAGCACCTTCAGAGGGAGTACCGCAAGCAAATTAGTAAAATAAATCCTGTTCCACTTTTGAGAATTCCAAATGGATTTTGAATTTCTCCAAGCACATTGTTAGTCTACCTCACATTCTGCCTAATAGCTCTCTTGAAGCTTTTGCCAATCAATGGCAGGACTTGTAAGTGCAAAATATATTCCTTCATTATTCGCATGTATTACAATCCTGTTTTCTAAAAAGCCACGGAAGGAAGGAAATATAATATCTTTAGGGAAAAATAAACCCAAGGGTCTTTATCTGAGCCTGCTGAGTCCTCACTCCAACATTATCCGGCTCAGCAAAGGTACTGGTACTTTATCTGTACCCAGAACCTCGAAGGGGAAACATTCCCAAGGCAGCTTAGAAGCGAAGCTGCTGCAAAAGCCAAGTGACAGGAGCAGCCATCACTTCTGTCCTTCATCCTTTTTTAAGGATGTCGATCCACAGCACCCCCACTCCCGCCGTTTCCCCCTAGCTCGGGCTCACAGAGACCTCACAACGGCTAGGAGAGAGCCACTGCTACGAACCGACCTACACTATCACCAAATGCCCCAGTGTTGTTACCCGTTGGGGGAGCAGTTCCACTTTAATCCCCAGCAAGCCTCCCTCCCTGACCCAGATACGAGAGCTTGCGAGGCTTCCCTCTGGCCGTCCTTCTGGGCAGAAGAAGAGAACTTCTAGGATCTGCGTTGCCACCGTTCCTGTGCACGAAGCGGGTGTAAAAAGAAAAAAAGCACCTCCGGGCTTCTGAGTGCACGGATAGCCTAAAAAGCACCCTGCGGGGCAAACTAAGCTGCTGGCCCGTCCGACTCCATTCGTTCAAAGGAGATTCGCTGAAAAATTCACTGGAGAATGATGGAGGGGGGGGAGAGAAGCTTCTGCCGACTTGGGAGCTTGCAACAATATATATATTGGGAGATCTTTGCATTGCAAAAAACCCAGAACTTTTTAAAGGGTAGGTCTTATATCCCTTTGAGGCATGAATGGCCCTTTCCTCGGGAATTGCAAAGGTCGCTTCTCCGAGTCTCCGTCCTTGGCTGCTTATAGCGGCTAACCTTGCACGGGTCCGATTTCCTCTCGCCCCGAATCCTCTCCTAGCTTTCTTACTTACTCACGTTCAACGACCATCTACTGGGGAACTGCTAGGCCAACTGGACATCTCCAGACGCTTCCCGCCTCTCGAGGAGGGTCAGCTCGATCCGGCAATCAGGCATCCTCGGCAAAACCCTTGCAAAGGTACGCGGAACCGAGGCGCGCATTTTGCAGCCCGAAGCACAGCGGCGCTGATCGCAACCGAGCGGGAAAACCTTCCCGGGCAGCGAAACTAAAGCGCCGCTTTAAAGCGCACCGGAGCGGCGAGCGCGCTGAGCGGATCGCATTGCATAGCAGCCGCTCTTTCCAGAGAAACGGCTCCGTCGGTGGGGTTTGGCTACTCCAGCCCGACCGCCGAGCGTAGTTCCAAGAACTAAGCAAAGGGAGCAACCGCCGCGCCACTTACCTTGGCCGGAGTTTGGCGCAGGATTGACGATCCGCAAACTCTGCTGCAGCTCGGACTCTCAGCGGTCCCTCGTCGGCACGCCGCCTTTGCTCCGGCAACGGCCTGAGAAGAGGCAGAGGCACAAGTCTTCTGACGGGGCTCCTCCCATGGAGGATAAGCGGCGGCGGCGGCGGCGGCGGCAGCTTGAATTACCCCGCCTCCCTCGTCTTCTCCAGCTGGGAAGGAAGCCGTAAGGCTCCTTTCCAAGAGAGCGAGTCTAAGGCTGGCGGTTATCGGGGAGAAAGCGAATTGGCGCCTTTCTTGCCGCCCCGAGGGTTTAGGTAACCTCGCGCTGGCCGGCGGCTTCGGGGAATGAATGGAAGCCCGTCCCCTGCCTAACTGCGGGAGCGCCACCTCGTCCCCCCTGCAATGACTGGAGAGGCCGCTCAGCGCGCCAGCGGAACATCGCCGCTCAGCTCGGTGGAGGAGATTCCCCGAGGAGACCAGAAGCACGAGGTCAAAAAGGAGGAAGGGGGGGGGGAGTTCCGCGAAACACAGGCGCTGTGCTCCGTCCCTGCACCAAAAATGCCCTTGGGGAAACTCCTCGCAACCGGCTAATAAGTGGGGGGAGGAAGCGCCCTGCGCGCCCTTAGGCCCTCGCGATCTGCCTCCTGACCTCGTTGCGGAGGCTGCCAAGCCGAGGAGTGAGGGGAGGGCGAGCGGCGAGGTTTCTCTGCCTCTCTCTCTCCTGGCGAGTCAGTTCCCAACTGGAAAAAAAAAACTCGCCTGCAAGGTCATTTCTGACAGCCAGCTTAGGCAGAGTACAAGAAAGAAGGGAGTATCTCACGGTGGGGAAAAACGTGGAAGTGGCTTAAACCGTAAAGGTTCCCCTCGCACATATGTGCTAGTCATTCCGACTAAAGCTGGTTCCTATTTTTCCACTTGCATTTTTACATGCTTCCGAACTGCTAGGTTGGCAGAAGCTGGGACAAGTAACCATTACATGGCACTAGGGATTCGAACCTCCGACCTTTCTGATTGACAAGCTCAGCTTCTTAGCCACTGAGCCATCATGTCCTTTGGAAGTGGCTTGGGACCAGGTTATTTGAAAACCATCTCTTGTCATATTTACCTGACCCACTAGAAAGAGGAGCCAAGGAATGTTGCAGGTCCTGTCCCCTGAAGAGATACATCTGGTCGGACCCAGAAGAAGGGCCTTCTCTGTGATGGCTCCCTTTCTCTGAAACATCATCTCCCTTCCCCAGAGATTAGACTGGCCCCCACTCTGATACTCTTCTGGAAGGCCCTGAAGACGTGGTTCTGTCAGTGGGCCTGGGGAATCCAGACCAGGATGGAGCCCCATTAAATGGTTAGTATGAATTGTGTTGTCACCAGGGGTGGGTGGAAGGTTATTATTTTATTATTTTTCTTTTTATTTATTTTTTTGTTTCTTTTATGTGGTATTTTTATATCTTTGTAAGTCGCCTTGAGTCGCCATGTGCGAGGAGGTGGCAATATAAATTTAATAAATAAATAAATAAAATAAATAAGGGGCTTGGGGCACAGCAGGTGAGAAGGCGCACTTAACCAGGGTTCACTCTTCACCAGTCCCCTTAAATCATGGGTGTCCATGACTTGTCCGCAAGTCTTAAAAGTTCCCAAGATTGGACACCCCTGCCTTAAACGGACAGGAGCCCTTCGGTTGGATGTTTCTCTCACTTTGCTGGCTGAAGTTATTGCAAAAAATATAGCTGAAAGCAATGGAGTTAAAATGACTTAGCCTTCTTTGGCTCACTGGTACAGATTGTGAATGGTCAGCCATTTCCAGCCTCATGGTAGGCAAAGGCTGGGGTTGCAAATTGCATGCGAGAAAGGGGGTGGAGGGGACCAGAAGAAAAGAGGCCCAACTCTTGCTGTTTTTTTCCTTACTGTGTTTCCGAAAAGATTTCAAGATCAGTTGTTCTGTTGTCCCAGCAGCCTTCCCCCAAGAGCATCACTATGTTTTTTCCTGCTCAAATTAAACTTGGTTTTTTTCCCCACATCAGATCTGCTGTTGTGAACCTGGGATATTTCCAGATCAAATCTTAATTGACCCTGGATTCTTTAAGCATTTTCTCAGCTCTTGCAGACTTTGTGGTGTGGCATATAATGCAGCTTTCTTAAGCAGAGGAGTACTGATTGTGGACATTGTGATTCATACAATATGGCTGAACCTAATCCAGATGCAATTTCTCTTTGGACTGAAAGACTCAAAAAACAACAACAAACCCTAATAAATGGCTTGTTTCCAGCAGTTTAGCATTATTCTCTTGCTGTTAGGTGCCACATTCTGTCTTGGATGGGTGATTATTAGCAAACTGTAGGGCGGAAAATTGCTGGCACCTTTCTCCTGTAAGAGGATAAAAACGTTAGCTAATGATGGTTGGCAAAAGAGGGAAAGAGGAACCAGGAGTCAGGCCAGACTTACCACAATTATTTCAATTTGGTTTTGTATTAGCGTAAATATTACAGCAAATATTATGTCTGGCATAAATATAAATAAATATAAACACTCTAAAATTAATGTCTGCTACAGTCTTTTAAGAAAGCAAAGTCCTTTTTAAAGAAACCTACATTGACAACAAGCCCTGCACCAGAGGGAAACACAGTATTTCCCAAATTATGGGTGAAGCAATGGCGCCCCCTGTGAAAAGGGAGACTGTGAGTGACGCCTGCTGGTGCATTAGGGAAATGCAGGCATCTGCTAGCCAGGATTCCTCAGTGGACATCTGCATTTGAGACTCTCATCTTTAGAGAAAAAAGAAAAAAATTGATCCCCTTTTGTAAAATTTCTCCTTGTTATACTTAAGGTCTTGCAGACATTTCTGCTTTTTCCTCAGGCAATCTCATTATTTCACCTGGAAGAGTCTTGCTACAATATTAAACCTGCAGCTGCTTTGGGATGAGGGGGGGGGGGGTGTTTGCCACGAATCCACAACTTAATTAACAATTTCTGTGCTAAGAGTATTTGAATGTAGCGTCTTTCCTCAGCTTTCTGCCTTCCTCTCACCCCCACCCCCACCCCGCACTTGCAGGCTACTTCTTCCATAATATTCATCTACTCTTAGAAATACAAACTGTAGTCCAGCATAGTAGTAAAATACACCAGGCTGCAGAGGACTGTTATATAGTAATATGTGTATTGTTTCTAAGTAGAGCATTTGGATATCATAGGAAAATGTATCATTAGGAGAAAATTACTTTCGCAAAAAGGGCCACGACTGGGTTAAATGTAGGCCTGGTTTCTATGGAAACATAGCTGCTGTCCCAATAAGGATGGCTCCATTGCTAATTTAATTTGAATGTGGACCTCAAAGTGAGTTTTTTTTTTTAAAATACATTGTCAGTGAATCTATAGGTTGTTTATGTAACTCAATATTTATTGTACTTACAATAACTCCCTGTTCAGAAATATTCGCCTCTCATCTCAATTTAACAAAGAGGAAAGAGTCAAGTCAGTATGTAACTATTTCAAGTAAACATGCTTAGATGGTTAGAGTAAGGCATGGAATTAAATAGCTATTATAAATTTTCCATTGAAAGTTTTGAGGATCGACAGAAGGACGAGATTGGAGCCAGGACTGTCAGAACAAGCGGTTTATTCAAGGTAACTATTTACAGGCGATTCAGCACCTTCCCTGCTTGACAGCTATTTAAATGGAGCTGTCAAGCAGGGATAACCAATGAGCGCGCCCCTAGCGGCTAGCAACAAGCACAGCCACGACCTAGCCAATCAGGGCGCCGCCTGGCTTGTTGCTAGCCGCCAGGTCGTAAGTCGAAGACTTCCAAGTCCTCAACACCCCTTTCCCCCAAGCCAGAGCGCATGCTCGGCATTGAAGCATGCATAGTCGGCGAGATAGGCGGGGCGGTGCAGGACCTGCCCAGAACGCTTCAGTTCTGCAGGAGTCGTCGGAGGGGTGGGTCCTGCTCATTGTAGCTCCTCCCCAAAGGGAGTGGAGCTCTGAGTGACGCCATCTTGGGACGGCCCAGAAGGCGGGCACAACTCAACAGGTAGGCCGGGCCGTGGGGGCACGGCGACTTGGGTGGAGTCCCGGTGCAGGGAGGCGGCGACTCGTGAAGTACAAGCGTTGTAACTGGGGAAAGGGGCTGGATCGGCTTGAGGTTGAACTGGGGACGTTGACCAGCAGGTGGCGTCCGGATAGGTGGGGCCTGCCTGGAAAAAGTCCCATGAGTGTGAATCTGGATACGCAAACTCAGTTTGAGGAAAAGAACGGGCAGGTGGAAGTCTGCAACATTGGAATAGGAGAGGCCTGCCTGGGGAAAGGCCTCAAGCTGGAATATGTGGAGCGGCTGGAAGGCAGCTGTGTCGTGGGCCCCTGGATCAGATGGGGCGCCGGTCTCAGTGGGAAGGACGCTTCCTTAACTGATCCATGTGGCACCTCCACTCAGATCATCGGCCAGTCCGACACTATAAGAACAGGGACCGGTTATGGACAGAATAGAGGCAGCCACCCATTTAGCATCCCCAGAGAAAGACCGGGCCCAAACCAAGTCCCCCACCAGGAAAGAGCGGGGGAGGGAACCCCCAGGTTGCACGGCTGCTCCCCTGAATAGAGCGGATGAAGCCTATCCAGGGGTCCGCAAGCACCGACCCATCAACAACTCAGCGGGGCTTTTGTTAAGAGCCAAGGTGGCGCAGTGGTTAAAATGCAGCACTGCAGGCTACTGCTAGATCAGCAGGTCAGCGGTTCAAATCTCACCGGCTCAGGGTTGACTCAGCCTTCCATCCTTCCGAGGTGGGTAAAATGAGGACCCAGATTGTTGGGGGCAATATGCTGACTCTCTGTAAACCGCTTAGAGAGGCCTGAAGGCCTATGAAGCGGTATATAAGTCTACTGCTATTGCTATTGCTATAGCTATTGTTGGTCAGTGGGCAGGGGGTGGAGTGCTGGCTTAGTAGGTAAGCCGCCACCCTCGCCGGCCAATCGCCCCGTTCCATCTGGCCAAGTGCCTCCTTGCCCGAGCTCCGCTCGGCCATTGCAGGCCGGATGGTACGGGGCAGTGGGTGCATGCCGGATACCCTGCAAAGCCAGGAATTCCTGGAAAGTGGTGGAAGCGAATTGGGGCCCATTGTCCGAGACCACCACGTCCGGCAACCCGTGGGTTGCAAACAACCGGCACAGGGCCCTGACAGTACTCTCAGCTGTGGTGGAGGTCATGAGGACTAGCTCCACCCAGTGAGAGTAGGCATCCACCACAATCAGGAATGGCTGGCCATGAAAGAGACCGGCAAAATCCACGTGTATACAAGATCATGGGCCTCTCGGAGCCTCCCACTCTCGAGCAGGCGCCGCTGGGGAGCGGGACGGGAGAGCTGACAGGTAGAACAACGGCCAACCCAGGCTGTAATCTCAGCGTCCAGCAAGGGCCACCAGACATAGCTGCGCGCCAACACCTTCATGCGTGCTATGCCTGGGTGATCCTTGTGGAAGAGAGACAGAACCTGAGATCTCAGCACGGGAGGGATCACCACCCGGTCCCCCCAAATAAGGCACCCGCTATGGAGAGACAGTTCGGCTTGGCAGGCCTTAAAAGGCCGGAAACTGTCAGCAACCTTCCCCAGAGGCCACCCGCGGAGGACCCAGGAGCAGACCTGAGCCAAAACTGGGTCGGCCTTTGGGTGGGCTGCTACGCCCGTGGTGGTGAGGGGAAGACCCGAGGAGGCGATTGAAAGAACGGACAAGGATGGCACCGGGGCCGGGTCGGAGACAGGCAGGGGGCTGCGGCTAAGGGCATCAGCATGCCCTAGCTGCTTGCCAGGACGGTAGAGCAGCATATAGGAGTACGCCGCCAGGAACTCCGTCCAGCGGTTCATCCTGGGAGAGAGGATGGGAGGGGTCAGCTTGTCACTGGCCAGAAGCCCAAGGAGAGGCTTGTGATCCGTGACAAGTGTAAAGTGCCGACCATACAGATAATCGTGGAATTTCTTAATCCCAGACACTGCAGCCAGAACCTCCTTGTCAATCTGGCTGTAATTGCGCTCCGCAGAGGAGAGTGTCTGGGAGTAGAAAGCCACGGGGCCTCCGAGCCATGTGGGAGGACATGGCTCAGGACAGCCCCCAGACCATAGGGGGAGGCGTCACAGGCTAACATCAGCTGCAGCTTGTCACTGTACTGCACTAAGACAAGCCGCTGACGTAAGCATGTCTTTGACAGCCGTGAACACATGCACTTCGCGGCTGCCCCAGTGCCAGGCTGCAGATCAGTCGAGCAACCGATGCAGCGGCTCGACTAGTGACGCCTTGTGCGGCACGAACGGCGCATAGAAGTTGAGAAGCCCCAGGAATGCCTGCAGCTCCATCTTGGAGGAGGGAGTGGGGGCGTTCCTGATGGCAGCAACCTTTGAAAGTGTAGGGTGGATCCCTTGGGCGTCAATCATGAAGCCCAAGAACTCTACCCTTGGCACAGCAAAAACATTTGCTGTGCTTCAATTTCAAGCCCGCGCCCCTAAAATGGAGGAGGATCTTCCTGAGCATTTCGATGAGTTCTGAGCGGCTGGAAGCAGCGATCAGAACATCATCAAAATACGGAACCACACCAGGGAGCCCATGGAACAAGCGCTCCATGAGGCTCTGGAAGACCCCGGGGCCACGGAAACACCAAATTGGAGGCGGCGACAACGGAAAGCCCCACAATGGGTGACGATGGTTTGGGCTGGCTTCGTCCATGGCCTGCTGCAAGGTGATCTCCGGGTGTGCCAGGAGACGACGTCTGAGGCAAATGTCTTTGACGCCACAGACAAACTGTTCCACAAGGTTGTCTTCCAAGTTCCCAAGTCACATTGAATCGCCGCTACGCGTAGGATTGCAGAAATTGGCTGATCGATTCCGCCGGTTTCTGTATGCATTGGCGAAAAGCATAGCGGCGAGCGATTCACGATGGGTGGGAGCATAATGATTCTTCAGTTTGGCCATCAGCGTCTCCCAGCTGAGTTGGTAAACCGGCCGAGGAGAAGCCAGGGCCCTCACTGAGGCGAACATGGCCGGGCCACAGCAGCTGAGGAAGAAACTGCACTTCTCCTCCGGTGGCAGGTTATGATTCTTTGAGGCTATGAGGTAGCACTCAAAGCGCTCGAAGAACCCGGCCCACGACTCGCCGGAGGTTCCAAATGGGGCGAATGGTGGCAGAGCTGCCATCTCTAGGTCACGACGTTCGGTGAAGAAAAAAAATGTTTGGATCGAAGAGTCAGTGGATGTTCCGTGGTTTGAGCGGCTTCGTGGCTTATTGCCCTCTCGTTCGTCCTAGGCACCGATTACTGGAATCGCCACAATCCCATCCTCGTCACCACTTTGAGGATCGACGGAAGGACGAGACTGGAGCCAGGACTGTCAGAACAAGTGGTTTATTCAAGGTAACTATTTACAGGCGATTCAGCACCTTCCCTGCTTGACAGCTATTTAAACGGAGCTGTCAAGCAGGGATAGCCAATGAGCGCGCCCCTAGCGGCTAGCAACAAGCACAGCCGCGCCCTAGCAATCAGGGTGCCGCCTGGCTTGTTGCTAGCCGCCAGGTCGTAAGTTGAGGACTTTCCGAGTCCTCAACAGAAAGGGGAGGTATTGAAGAGGGAGCTGAGAAACTCCAGTTACACAGATATCCTTCTTTTCCCAGTTACAAGGAAAGACATACTAGCATCTTCCAACATGAGGTTTCTGCTGAGCAGATCACAAACATTTAACTTTCTATCTTGTCAATTTCAAGACCACCAGCTTCTACAGAGCACTTTCTCCCCTCTTGCCTTTTCCATAATATAAAGGTGGTTGCTGTGATTCTCAATTGTCACTTTCTATTATTTCTAATAAGGTAAAATGAGAACATCTGCAAGTTGAAAAGAGAGATCTTCTGAATACTTAAGAGGTGATTCCTCTGAATAAACTCCACAATTCACACTTTATAGCCTAGTTCCGTTTCTATAACAACTCAATTACTTATCCCACTTTATCTGAATGTTGTCAATGCCTGGCTTAAATTGTAACTGAATCACAGTAAATCAATAAACTGCACATAAACAAGAAAGGCGGATTTTTTTCTCATAAAACAACACATTTTGTTCATACCAGTGGATCTTTCATAACTCATTAAAGTGCCTGTCTGGGATTATTTATTTATATGCTACCTTTATATCTCACTGCAATCCAATTAAGATTTCTGGGCCATTTATCATTGTTTATTACAGTTCTTGTTAGGCTGCCCAAATTATGAGACTAGGCCAGTGATGGCTAATCTTTTTCTAAAGGTTTGCCAAAATTGTGTGTGCACGCATAATTGTGCATTTGTGCCCCACCACCTGCACATGCACGCACAACCCCCCGCCCTCCATTTTCACCCGCCCCAGGCTTCAGGAAAGCCTCTGGAGCCTGGGGAGGGTGAAAAACATGCCCAATGGGTCAACCAGAAGTGCACTTCTGGTTGGCCTGTTGGCCTCTTTTTCGCCCTCCCCACCACTGGAGGTTTTGCTGAAGCCTGGACAGGGCAAAATGGCCTCCCCCGTCCCTCTGGAAGGCTGAAAATAAGTTGCCTGGCACATGCATGTATGCCAGAGCTGAGGGCTGCTGTGCCGGCAAATATGGCTCTGTGTGCCACCTGTGGCACGCATAGCCATAGCTTGCCATCACGGGAGAAGACAATATACCGTAAAGCAGAAAAAACAAAAACAGATTTAACAAAACACGATAGACACTAAGATGGAATGCCTACAATTAATCTATTGGGACCAAATGTGCAACAGAATGGGACTTTTTATCCATTTTGTAATTGTGAAGAGAAAATTGCTATATTCTAAAGCATGGGGGCCACTATTGAGAAAGCCTTGAACCAAACATACAATTAGTTGGGGATCTTTCTTTTTTGTTGACTTACACAGGAGAACTGGCAAACGAGCAAGGACTTCATATGTCTGTGACTTTCAACATCTTGTCAGCTTCCCGCAAACAAAGTCAACAGGGAAGTCAGTTAGAAAGTCAAGTCCCAGGCAACTTGCAAGCAGGCCAGAGGGTGGAAGAGTATCATGGCCTGAGGTGAGTGGGTGTTCTTCTTCTCATAATGGGAACAATTTGCAGTACTAGAATTAGCAATATTTTATGATACTGAACTGAACACGTTCACTTATAAATTGCTGCAGATCAGAATATTTCATTTAACTGTTAGTTCAAACGTTCTGTGGGAAGTTATCATCCAGCCCTCTCCCAGAAAAATGAAATATCCTAGGAAATATTGAAAACGCAGAATATTTCTCTGGATATGAAAAGAAAGAAACATGTTTTAAAAGACAGAATAGTTTGCCTGTAGCTTCCTGCCCATCCCCACTGTTAATGGGCCATTAAGAAGGCAAAGTTAGTCCCTTTTACATAGTAAAGACTTCTCCACTGCATCCCCAGGGGGGATGGGAGTAAAGGCATGATAATATTGGCCCTTTACTCAACTGACCACATGGCATCTGAGAACTCAACTAAACCTGGATTCAAACACAGCCAGAGAGTCGCCCCTCCATGGCCCTATGGGAGTCTGACAACCAATCAGAATACATTTCTTACACGGGAACAGGAAACAGAGAGGTGGGACTGAACAGGTTATAAAAGCCTAGCAAGCCCCTCCCTCGGCCCTTCTCTTCTTATCCACCACATTGAAGCATGTGATCACCTTTCTGCGAGACCGCCTACTGTCATACACCTCCCAACGGCTGATAAGATCCCACAGGGTGGGCCTCCTTCGGATACCATCAGCCGGACAGTGTCGGCTGGCGGGCCCCCAGAGGAGAGCCTTCTCTGTGGCTGCTCCGACCCTGTGGAATCAGCTACCCAGAGGTCCAGACCTACCCACTCTCATGGCCTTCAGGAAAGCCGTTAAAACCTGGCTGTTCCAGCAGGCCTGGGGTTGTTGACCTTAGTGTTAAGGTCCAGCCCCGATTAGAACGTATGTGTGTTGTGAATTTCAAACTATTTTTTTAAACTTATTTTGCTTTTCTTTTTCTTCTTTCGTTTTAAGCCGCTCGGAGTCCTCCGGGATTGGGTGGCCTATAAATTTAATAAATGAAATGAAATGAAATGAAATGTTCAGGGCTCAAGCCATGTGGCCCTGTCCAACAATAAACCATTTTTCCAAGCAGCCTCCATGTCTCCAGTGTCTTTATCCCCACTTGGAGCCGAACCCAGAAGGACATTTCTTTCATCAGTTCTTATCCTTAAGAACATGTGTGCATTGGAGACAGCTAGCACAAAAAACTATTTCTTCATCTAATATGTCTTCTTATAATGGGGTGGTGGTATTGCTTATTCCCTTTACGCTGCTACCATGTGACAACCCTTCCCCTGAACCTAATTCACTAACTCACCAATCAGGAATTAAGCTGCCCTAAGAACTCTCCAACTAGGATCCATCATCCCTAGCCATTATAGCTACTATGAATTACTTTGATAATCTGCTAGGCTAATATTCAGATTGGAGTACTGCTCAGTGTCTGAACAACTGACATTAATACATAGAAGTCAAAGGCTACCTTTAAGGGAACATTTTTGGTAGATAGTAACTCCCAAAACTTAAATCTGCTCTGCACCTGCCAATTATGCTTTTAAGAATGGGCCATAAATGCTGCAAAATAATGATGGGAATGTTATAATGTACTCCCAGGGACAGTGTATATGGGGAAAATGAAAGTGAGCTTTCAAAGGAAGCTTCAATGAAGAATTTTTGCCCCTTAAAAAGTTTCTCCAAACAGCACATTCATTTTTGTGTGTGTGTCAGTGGTGGGATACAACCGGTCCGCCCCCCCGGTATGGGCGTACCGGTGCCTGTTGGGAGCACCAGGTACCGTTCCGGTACAATGCTCTGGAGGGCCCACCCACCTGCCCGCACAACTTACCTGTATTTGAGCTGTTTGGGGCTTCCATGAACGTGCATGGAGAGTATGGCGCTTGCGCAACATTCTGCCGAACAGCTGGAGCATCACAGAGGCATTGCAAGCGGTAAGTACACATGCACGTGCTGTGTGCATGTGCTGCATGCGTTCATGTGGTGGATGCTCAGCCCCGTTGCACTGTACTGGTTGCACCGAGATCCGGAACGCACCACTGGACAACTGCATATGCATGCATGACCACAAAGCTGTTGGCAACTAGAGTTGCCAATTTAGCATAAAGGAAGAAAAGATACAAGGAAGGTATTAGGGAAAGTTAGGGAAGCCTTATGGGTAGCTAAAAAGCTGCCAGGAGTCTTGCTATAAACATTTTGTAATCAAAATCTTTAGATAAACAAAACGAGAACATTTTTGATAGGATTTGCATGGATAAGCATGAGCTTTCCTAAGCAACATTTTGCCAAATTAGTTGGAAGTTGTAAACTCAGAAGGTACTAGATTAGGCAGGACTGAATATAAATTATGTAGCAATAATATCTAATATGCATAATAAAGTACAATTCAAGTATTAAATAAAACTGCTTCATATGCAATATTTAATCATCTTTTAAACAGCACTGCATAGAAGACTTGGGCCCAATTCATATCCTATTACTGATGAAATTCAGAATTCATTTTTGTTAAAATTAATGTAGGTTTGCATTTAAATATGAGTATTGAAATGTTTATACAGAATTATGTCTTGTGAGCTTGGCACCCAGTCTTTTTATTCACTCTTGGAATTATCCAACCATGGTAGAGAGATTTCAGAAACACATTAAAAGAGGCTTGGAAAAGTGGGAGGAAACCAATCCAGCCCAAAACATTTAATGAATAATACGACTAATGGAAATTTTAGTGCAAATGGAAAGTCATTTAACAGAGGTATGTGTTTAGTTTTCCCAATGTAAACATTAATGAGGTGGTTGGAGGAAAGGATATTTTTTGTCTGCTTCAAGCAGGAGCGCTACTTGGTTATTATCACTCCAATTGCATTTTTCATTCTCTTGATTTTAAGATGCTCATAAGGACATGCAAACTATAAGCCACATAAAGGACTAAAATCTCTACTAAGAAATGAATTGAGCCAATCTACAGAATTCTGGTTTGGGGGCAAAAAAAAAAACCAAAACCACATCCTGAGCTGGGTGAAATCTAAGAATAGTAGTAGACACTCATAATTTGTAATGGGTCCTGAGGAGAAGCAAACAACGAGAAGAGATGGTTGGGTGATTGTACAAAGGTGAGTCAAAGGTGAGACAGATTACCTTATCAACTAGCAATTGCAATGTATGAAACCCATTGTGTTGTTAGATAACCCATTATACTCTGAAACATTTTGGAACAAAACTATACTACACTATAGAGAGAGACTCTAGAACTCCTATCAAAAGTTCTCAGACCTGAACAATAAAACAGTGATAATAAAATTTGTTAGTCTGCAAAGATGCTATCAGATTCTTTCTGATTTTTTTACCCAATGATGGAAGTCTTTCCTTCTACCTTCAGTGGAAATAGTGTGGGTTGTCTGGCTAGAATACAAGATTTTAATCTATTTTAAATTCAACTTTTCTAACAGCTAGAGGCTGGACTTCACCAAAACATGTATCACGACCCAGTAATTTATAGCAAATTCTTTTTGCTGATACTCAGAAGTTTTTACTATCTTTTACCAATTATTTGGTTTCTTGAATAGTTGTACACTACCCCCTGGTGGACAACAGGCATATTTATTAAATTTTGGGTGTGCTGAATAGTAAAAAAGATTCCAAATTGAGAGTATCTTCCTTTTCCTAACTATATTCCAGTAATAGGCGGGCAAGATTTTGACTAATATTGCTTGCATATCAACTAGTCTAATAATGTCAGTCTTGCAAGGTAGACCAGATCGGCCAGATGAAGTAACTCTTTGGAACCTTGCAAATCTGAAAGTGTATTTTTCACCCCATTCCCCTTTACAGTCCAGAAGGCAACTAGGGAAGTCTCTTCTGAGCTGCTTGCACTGTCCACATTCCTGCTGCAGGTTGTCTTTACCTCACCATTTGTAATGGTTTGTTGGAATGACCTTGGGAGGGAAAGAGATGCTGGACAGGGAACGATCAAATAAGAAAGGACATGGCCCACAACTGCATAATGGGCAAAGCAAGGAACCCAGAAAGGAAGAAACTCTCTAACTTCTCAGATTGTTAAAAAAGAAGATTCCCATGTGCCATTACTTATATCACCTCTATTATGATATTGTGGGGTTTTTTAAAGACTTTCTGTTCAAGCACTGGAATTGTAATTATTTAAGGCCCTCCTGTTGTGGAAAATACAAAGCACACAATACTGAAGAGAAAAACCATATTTATTGCAATGCTTATTGGGTACCTATTTTACAAGGAAAAAGGACCTCAAACTATGGGAAAGCAACACTTTTAATACAAGGAAGGAAAACTGAAGAATCTGATTTGCTTGCCAGTTTGGAGAAGCTAGGCAGGTCTTTATCCCGAGTTATTATATTCTTAGGCCAAATTAGTCTTTTAGGAACAATAGCAGCAGCATTGCTGAGGAAGCCCATTATTAATGAAATTGAATGTTGAAGTCACCAGCTGATACAGGGTGGAAAATTGGGATTTCTGTAGGTTGCAATTCCTGTGTTGCTCTTGGGCTGTATAAAACCATTGTTCAAAAAATTAAAACAAGATATAATTTGCCTACAAGAGACACATATTTGAAAAAAAGGACATAAATATTTCTTTTATAAAAAATTGGGAGAAGAATTCATTTCAGCAAAATGAAATGAAAACAAAGGAAAAGAAATGGAATTATTCTGCATTCAGTGGTGGGTTCCTACCAGTTCGGCTCTCGGTTTGACAGCCTGGGTCGCTGAAACTGGCAGTGACCCAGGACTGCTAAGCCTCTGAACGGCCATCTTGTTTTCAGTCCTGGGCATGCGCAGAACAATTTAGATAGCACTGTTCTGGCAGGCAGTAGTGCCTGCCAGAACCCACCTCTGTCTGCATTGCATATAATCCACAACTAAAATCAGAGCTTGTATTAAGTGATGAGCTTAGTAGATTTGTTGAGGGTGGGACTAAGACTTTGATACTGGGAATCTAGCTATGCCCCAAATAAAGAGAAAATGTTTTATAAATGATTTATGCAGAGAATTAATAGATTTATCTTAAGAAAATTGATGCTTGATGGGGATTGGAATGATCCTCCCACAACTAGACATAACTTCTGAGAAAAATATTAAAATCACTCTAGACAAATTACTAACAGTTTCCCTTGATTTGATGGACAATTTAGGACTGGTTGATATATGAATGCAGAAAATGGTATTTCAAGAAAGTATACTTACTTTTCTGAAAGACATAAGATATTTTTCAAGGATAGATATGATTTTGCCTACAGAGAATTTGGCTACAAGGTTTTCTAAGGTAGATATATTATCAAAGACTGTTTCAGATATGGATTTTTAGATTATTCGAATTTTTATGAAGAAAATGACATTACTTTAGAGAAAACAAGAATAGCTAAAGAAACAAAAACAATAAGGGAAGTATCTGAAACTATAAAAAGATTAAACTAGGAAAGGTGCCTAGACCAGATGGATTATCAGTTTTTTTCTTATAAATGTTTTGAGCATGAACTTTTATAAACTTACCGCTATTCTTACAGGGAGGAGATGCCAGAGAGTTAGAGAGCCAAAATATTATTAATGCCTGAAGAAGGATAAGATTTGACTTTAATAAGCAACTATTCTGCCAACGTCTAGCAGTCCAAAAGCAGGTAAAAATGCAAGAAGAAAAAATAAGAGCCACCTTTGGTGGGAAGGTAACAGTGTTCTGTGTACCTTCAGCATTTAGTCATGCCGGCCACATGACTATGGAGACATCTTCGACAGCGCTGGCTCTTCAGTTTTGAAATGGAGATGAGCACCACCCCCTAGAGTCAGGAACAACTAGCACATACATGCGAGGGGAACCTTTATCTTTATCTTAAGCAACTATAGGCCAGTATATCATTATTGAATAATGACAAGTTGTTATAACATTTGTTTATAAAATTTGCCCATCTCACTAAAAGTGAACTCTGGGTAGAACACAAAATTTGTTAACAATTCTATTAGGTAGACTGAACATAATTTTACAAGAAATTATTTTTGTGGTTTTATCTAAAAGACAGCTATTTAGTTAGATAACATGTCAATAACAGTCTTGTTTTGAGAGAATTGGAGGCTATCTAATGAGCCATAATTACTTTTTACTATTTTCCCTTTTTACATTTGCAAATTTACAGATGAAGGAAATGCTGTTTTTCCAAATCAAACTTTAATTAAAATATATTATAACGGAAATTACGCATTTCTGAACATACTGTATCTCTTCTTATATTCTATGAAATTCTTAAGAAATCCTTTCCAAAGATCAAATATTAAACAAGTATCCATAGAAGTTTCCTCCCCCCATAAACTAGATAGATAAGGAATTGAAATTTATTGTTAAGAAAAAAGCTTCATATTGATAACAATCTGGCATGCATTCATGGTTCCTGCAACTATGAGGTTACAAACAGATGGCAGGTGCATTTTCTTACACAAGTGCCTAAATTAAACTCCACAGTTAATAACAATATTAGTAAGTAGTAAGAGAGCTGCATTCATGTTCTACTTGATACCTATTCCCTGGTTTATGGCATGGCAACCTAATTCCAGTTCAACTCTTTAACTGTAAGAAGATTGACTGCTGGAACAAACCATCCCAGTCAAATCGTAGAAACTCCAAAGAAAAATAAAGACTTACCGTTCTCAGCTGTAGAGTGTCAAGGGGTCATGGATAGCCACAGTGGCTACAATTGTGGGTTGGATATTAAGTCTGATGAATGTAGTAAAGACATTATCTAATATACTAGACTGTGAAAAGTGTATTATGATTTAGAAATAAGCAACTGATCAGTAATATGCCATTCTTGCCAGTTAAGAAATTTAGAATATATTATTCATAATTTAATGATTATTTTTAGAAATAAGCAACTGATCAGTAATATGCCATTCTTGCCAGTTAAGAAATTTAGAATATATTATTCATAATTTAATAATGATTATTTTATGTCATAGATTTGTACTGCAAGTTAAAAAAAATCTCATCCTTCCAGCACTATTCTTTCTCATATGTAGCTTTTCTTCTGAAAACACAGAAGAATGAAGTTAATAATTGAAGATATAATTGAAGAATAGTTAGTAATGCAGAATACTGAAATGTATGTATGTCTATGTATGTTACATGTGTGCATGTATACCTATATTTCTAATATTTTAGCTAGTAATCCTCTATATTCTCCTCTCTCTCTCTGCGTGCGTACACACACACAGTATATAGTATAATATCTAGAGATACCCAAGTGTTATGGCCCAGCAGGAGCCATTGGAGCTGCAAACAGACTCCGACAGCGAGGGGCCTTATGAGTCGGCTCTGGAAGAGGTGGAGGACCCTGGACAGGGTTCCGACTCCGAACAGGGCACAGAGAGGCTGGTTGGCCACCAGGAGGCGCCTGAGGCATGGAGCAGCAGTGAGAGCTGAAGGGAGTGTGCTCATGACGTCAGGCCTTGGAGTAGTGACGAGGAGACAAGGGAGGTGGTCCTGAATGCCCGGCAACACCGTGCAGATCGACGGAGAAAACTGCTATGCAGTTACAAAAGATAATTGGACTCAGCTGGTTGTAATTAGGCTCCTCTCAAGATTGTATTTAAGGAGTGACTCGGGGAGGAGTCTGATTTGCAGGATTCAACTTCATTCATAACGCTGGAGAAGTTGTTATCTGTCTATATCAAAGTCTGAGTTGCTGCCAAGGTTCTTATCTGTTTGTTTATGCTTGGGCTTTCAGCCACCGAAGTTTATGTTTCCTGTTAATTAAAGTGCTGTGAAATTCCAGTTAAGCTTGTCTCAGCATTTGTTACTAGACGGAGGAGGGGGTCAGAACACCTAAGTATTACTAGATATTAAACAGTTTGGTTTGGTGACTAAGGCACATTATTAGAAACTGGGAGACTGTATGTTCTAGTCCCACCTTAGCCATAAAAACCATCTGGGTGACTGGGTCAATCACTCTCTCTCAACCCAATATACCTCACAATGTTGTTGGGAAAATAGGAGGAAGGAGTATTAGTTATGTTGCTGTCTTTGAGTTGTTTGTAAAAAAAAGGTGAGATATAAATAATAAAAGATATTCTATCAAGCAAGTAAATAACATTATTGTAGGGCAGGGGTGTCAATCCGGCCCACGGGGTGTTTAGATCTGGCCCACGAGGGAGAGATAGAGCAAAGGACCGGCCCATGGTGCTTCTGCCAGCAAAAACAGCTCATGAAGGCTGCATGAGGCATTCCCGAGCTCCATTTTTGCTGGCATAGGGCTGCAGGAGGCAGCTGAAAACAGCTCTGGAGCCCGTTTTCACTGGCAGAGAGCTTGGATCACCATAGGTGCCCCTGGCACAAGTGACATCGAGTTGGCCCACACCAATGGTGGGTTTCCATTTTTTTTTTTACTACCGGTTCACTCGTGCGCGCATGTGATGCTTCTGTATATGCGTAGAAGCCTCCGTGCTGGTGAGTGGAGCCTCCCGCCGCTGCTACTGTTTCACCCGATCTGGGCTGAACTGGGAGCAACCCATCTCTGGGCCATACCCACCCTGGTCACACACACCGCCCGTGGTCAAACACAACCCTGATGTTTACATAGTAGTACATTCTATAATAATATGCTATATACTAATATAATAATACAGTATATAATAAAGTATGCATGAGAAAAAGTGTTTTCGTGTTAAACAGGAAATAAGACAGGTTGAGATTCTGAAAAAGAAAACTGGGACATTTAAAAACAAATACAATGTATGATGGTGAGGTAGAAGAAAAAAGCAATGCAAATTTGACCTGATGGTCATGTGGGTATGTAAAACTATCCACATGGGACATGAGAACCACTTCCCTTCCCAAATAAAGTTTGTAACTCAGAATCATACCAGCAAATACTCTTTTATTATATTTGTTCAATTTGCCATACTATAATTTTAAGACTGTTTCATGAACATAAAGATCAGTATGAAAGTAATGGTTTGAGAGTAAGTCAACTTCAATTTTTAAAACAAAAGTAGCATTTTTCACATACTTCAGTTTTTACACAATTACTTCCTCAACAACAACAAAAAAAATATTTTCAAGTTTTTCCCCATTGCACTTGTTACCACCAGAATTACATGAAAGACTTTACAATACAAAATTACAAAGAGGGGCAGAATCTACTAGTACAAAACAGATAGAGACTATGTAAATCTTAAATTGAAATGTACTAGGTGCTCAATGAAGAATTTCAACCTGTGACTTCTGGTGAACTTTTCAACATTCATTTATATGGATTTTTTTTTTTCTTTTCCTGAAAGCGTCCTTTGTTAAAGAGGAGAATATTAGTGGTATCCTGGAAACAAGGCAAGGGCAGACTTATTTTGCAGTTCAAGTATTATAAAAGGGAGCCAAGATTTATGCACTGTGCTTTAAGTAGCGGCACTTTGAGATCATACAGGGAGAAGAGGCAAGTAGAATATAGCATTTTAGCTTATATGCATGTCCAAAGAATAAAACATTTCAAAATAAATTCCCCAAGTCTAATTATTTGAGATCCAATTACAGTGTTAAGATAAACATCGGTATTACCTGTAAGTTAAATTGACCTAGTTGTTTTAAAAATATGAAAGCAATTCAAGATGTTCATAAAACAAACATTATTTTGAGAGAATGTGACAAGCAAGACAGTTGCTGCTCTTGGTCTAGATGCTTGAGAGATGATAATATACTTCTATCAGTATTTAGTGGCTGACTACGTACATACCACTTGCCCATAAATCTTCCTGCCTTAATTTCTACAACAGAGATGGGCAACTCCCATCATCCAGCACAGGTAGCCATGCTAGCTGGATTGATGAGAACTGTTTGATAATATCTGAAAGGACACTTGGGCCCATCCCTATTCTAGAAGTTTAAAAAAAAATAATTCTGAACATCCATGTCATATATTTTGGTTTATTCGACAAAGGAGCAACACCCAAACATAGTCCTGGCAAGAACAATAAGCATCTCATTTGCAGAAGAATAAAACTAAGGTTCACTTTGATTCATATGACTAAGACTAGGACACATTTCTACCTGCTTTTGCCTTCATTTTCACTATTTGGCTAATCAGCATCCTTTCTAAAGAGATGCCTTTCCTAAAGAGACAGTCGACAAAGAGGTATTTGAGAGTGTAATGTACTAGCCAGTTGTTCAAAGTAAAGCACCTTTATCCAGGCAGCTAAATTCAGGACTTTCAAAGGCTGGCTGCAGTAGTGTACTGTGCAAATTTTGCAGTTTGTTCTCATACATCAGTTGCATCCCTCTTTTTCTGTATTGTTAAATGAATCATAAGAACATGAACATTATCACTATAGCTTAGACTAGTTTCAGCAGAAAACATCAAACTGCTTTTCACAGTGCACCGATTTATTTCATAAAACATGTTCATGATGACCAAATGTTAACAGTTTTCCACAATGGGGAGGCTGCATTTGTATTAGTTAAAGCCTCCCCAATCCTCCTTTGTGAGGTGGCACTCACATTTACCACACTTGGTTTGAAGTTCCCCTGTGGAAGGAGCACTACTTCTACAGTTAGTTGTAAACACTTTCCTCAAAAGAGATTAAGTGGCATCTTTTCCAAAAGGATTCTCACACATGAGAAAACATTGAAAATTACAAAATGAGGAAGGGTTAAACTTGCAAATCAAGAAAATCAATCTTCTTAGCCCTTCACCGATTAATTAGGATCAAAGTTTTTTCTCTCTTAGTTTATTCTTCAGGTACTCATTTACAGATTGTCCATCACCATTGCTTAAATATTTATCCTTTCCAAATTTATGTTCTTGCTTTTGCCTTCTTATCTCTTTATACCGTAAGGTGATGTCACTGAAACAAACAAAAAAGAAGAATTGTTTCTTTTACTTTAAAAAAAAGCAATAAATTTCTGTAGTTCCTTTCATTTCTCTAAAACAATTATAAACTACGTTTTGAGAATATCAAGCACCTGTTAATTCTGTTTAAAAAGTGTTATACATTTTAATCAACCTTCCAAATAAACAAATTGGGAGATGATCCACTCTCAAACCCCCCCCCCCCCCCCCCCCCAACTCTTTTGATACTTAATGCAAAGCAGAAACATCTGGGCAGCACTTCAGATCTGATCTCCAAAAAGTATTCCAGGGCATGCAGGAGAATGAATGTAGCATCTCTCTGCAATACCTTTAAGCAACTATATCTTCTCCTGGAATCCGGTGCTGCTACATGATCCCAATGAAAGGGTTGTGACCCAAAATATGTTTATGTGGCACATTGAAACTGAATCCAAAGCAAGTAATCCTGCAGCCCTCCTTTCTCAGAGATGGGGAGCAAAAAATGGCCTAGCCAGATGTAATACATTCTGCCAAACAGAACCTCATAACCTAGGGTATGCTATGAGATATCTTTCTGTTCCATTTCTCTATTTCGATAAGAAAGAGCAAGAAATCTTCTAGATAAATTTCATTTGGGGGATTAGT